>NC_064627.1:107305194-107608224 GCF_023864275.1 Schistocerca cancellata | reverse complement strand
GTGGACAACATGTTTTATTCCTTAGAACAGAGGATTTTTCTGGTGTTGGAATTCCACCGCCTAGAACACAGTGTTGTTGCAACAAGACGACGTTTTCAACGGAGGTTTAATGTAACCAAAGGACCGAAAAGCGATACAATAAAGGATCTGTTTGAAAAATTTCAACGGACTGGGAACGTGACGGATGAACGTGCTGGAAAGGTAGGGCGACCGCGTACGGCAACCACAGAGGGCAACGCGCAGCTAGTGCAGCAGGTGATCCAACAGCGGCCTCGGGTTTCCGTTCGCCGTGTTGCAGCTGCGGTCCAAATGACGCCAACGTCGACGTATCGTCTCATGCGCCAGAGTTTACACCTCTATCCATACAAAATTCAAACGCGGCAACCCCTCAGCGCCGCTACCATTGCTGCACGAGAGACACTCACTAACGATATAGTGCACAGGATTGATGACGGCGATATGCATGTGGGCAGCATTTGGTTTACTGACGAAGCTTACTTTTACCTGGACGGCTTCGTCAATAAACAGAACTGGCGCATATGGGGAACCGAAAAGCCCCATGTTGCAGTCCCATCGTCCCTGCATCCTCAAAAAGTACCGGTCTGTGCCGCCATTTCTTCCAAAGGAATCATTGGCCCATTTTTCAGATCGAAAATGATTACTGCATCACGCTATCTGTACATTCTTCGTGAATTTGTGGCGGTACAAACTGCCTTAGACGACACTGCGAACACCTCGTGGTTTATGCAAGATCGTGCCCGGCCACATCGCACGGCCGAAGTCTTTAATTTCCTGAATGAATATTTCGATGATCGTGTGATTGCTTTGGACTATCCGAAACATACAGGAGGCGGCGTGGATTGGCCTCCCTATTCGCCAGACATGAACCCCTGTGACTTCTTTCTGTGGGGACACGTGAAAGACCAGGTGTACCGCCAGAATCCAGAAACAATTGAACAGCTGAAGCAGTACATCTCATCTGCATGTGAAGCCATTCCGCCAGACACGTTGTCAAAGGTTTCGGGTAATTTCATTCAGAGACTACGCCATATTATTGCTACGCATGGTGGATATGTGGAAAATATCGTACTATAGAGTTTCCCAGACCGCAGCGCCATCTGTTGTTGACAATTCTAACTACTGTAATTTCGAAAGGATTTCCATTGGGATTTACAGGTTTGGGATAAGGACCATGTCCTATTAAAGGGTGTAGCATACTTCGAGTAGGGCCGCGTATCCGATCTGTTGGTAATGTTTTAGAATATGCTGTGCACCTCTTGCAGTGCTTCTAGTGACTCAGACCGTCATTCGTCTAATCTGCAGGTGCGTAAGTGTCTGAAATTAGGAATATGAGCTCCTTTGATCTCGTACATTCCAGTATATTGTCACGTCCCAATCAATACAACCACGATGCGCAACGCACGTGTCCCGAGAATCACCAGCACGCTCTCGACATGAAATTGGACGCGTGAAAATAATCCAGAGAGAATACTAGCTACACTGACTACAGCATCTAACGTTGCGCGACGATCGGTAATGGTGTTACGTTAAACCAACAGTGACACGTGGAAACAGACTCCAAACAAGGCACTTCACAGCGGACAGAGATGGACGGCGGGACTGGATGAACAGAAGTCCCCTGCACAAGAGAGAAAACAGATGAGTAACTTTTAAAGGCAATTACTCTTCAATCCCGCGCTGCCTCGGGCGACATCACTGTGTCTGCTTCCGACAACCGGCCCCCCGTCCAGCCTCAGTTCCTCTTTGTCTGGTCACTCCTTTCTTTGCTTTCAGCCGCAGACACTAGCCCCAGGCAGAGAACGCGCCGGACGCAGTGTCTTTTCTTTGCCTCTCTTTTATCTCTCTTCTCGTGCAAGTACTCGAGGACATACGCACACGTGTCTTTCCACGCGTGATAGATTTCCGATATCGCCTGTGATCATTTCACAGTAGCCGTGACAGACGGAACCTGACGGAGAAAGCAGCGCGAGTTCAGTCGATTACTTTAAAACATTCGAATTACTGTCGTTCTTTGTCGTGTGGACTTCCCTTGTGGGAACATATTATAAGCTCTATTGGGCTTTTACATCCGCTTAGGTGTTGTCATATACAGGGTGAAAAGTATTTAAACCGACAAACTCTGGGAGGTTGTAGGAGGCATCAAAACAAATATTTTTCCCTAATGTCATTTTTCCTATGATGAGTATTTAAACCGGTAGAGGAAGATTTCTCTGGTCGCAAATTAATTAAACCGACAAACACTTTTCCATTTTTTTATGACCAAGAGGCTCTGAGCACTATGGGACTCAACTTCTGAGGTCATTAGTCCCCTAGAACTTAGAACTAGTTAAACCTAACTAACCTAAGGACATCACAAACATCCATGTCCGAGGCAGGATTCGAACCTGCGACCGTAGCGAAAAAAATGGCTCTGAGCACTATGGGACTTAACATCTAAGGTTTTCAGTCCCCTAGAACTTAGAACTACTTAAACCTAACTAACCTAAGAACAGCACACAACACCCAGCCATCACGAGGCAGAGAAAATCCCTGACCCCGCCGGGAATCGAACCCGGGAACCCGGGCGTGGGAAGCGAGAACGCTACCGCACGACCACGAGATGCGGGCCGACCGTAACGGCCTTGAGGTTCCAGACTGCAGCGCCTTTAACCGCACGGCCACTTCGGCCGGCTATATGACCAAGAGACAACACATTAGCACAACCCAATTTCAATTACATTAGATTTTCAAAAATGCCTCCATTGACACGTAAACAAAGGTTACACCGTCGGATCATGTCCTGTCTGAGACATGCAGAGGTTCCCACAGTGTCTACTGCTACGTAACACCTGGGAATATGACAACAGACTGGCACATATCCAAAAAGGTATCGCTTTCCGGACACAGCGTTATAGAAACTTTTCTTCTTTGACCAACACTACTGTAGGAACTAAATACCCTACATAACCTTGTCTCATTGCGGGATGTTGTTTGAGTGACGACGTTGCAAACCTGACGTTAATAACTGAATTATTCCTGAAGCTCTTCCCACATTATCTCTCCATTGCCCCCTTTCTTACACTGCTTTACATTTTTAGGTTGCATACCACAATCGATAAAAATCCTTACCAGATCACTTTAGTGTCTGTCTGCCTGTTAAGATCCGCTTTTCGCATGCAAGAGTACAGGTTGAAGTTTGTGGGTAGAGGTCGAAATTTATATCAAATGCTAAGATATACAGTCGCTTGGCGGTATAAAAAAATTTAATCTCTTAAGTCAATGTAGTCAAAATACACTCCTGGAAATTGAAATAAGAACACCGTGAATTCATTGTCCCAGGAAGGGGAAACTTTATTGACACATTCCTGGGGTCAGATACATCACATGATCACACTGACAGAACCACAGGCACATAGACACAGGCAACAGAGCATGCACAATGTCGGCACTAGTACAGTGTATATCCACCTTTCGCAGCAATGCAGGCTGCTATTCTCCCATGGAGACGATCGTAGAGATTCTGGATGTAGTCCTGTGGAACGGCTTGCCATGCCATTTCCACCTGGCGCCTCAGTTGGACCAGCGTTCGTGCTGGACGTGCAGACCGCGTGAGACGACGCTTCATCCAGTCCCAAACATGCTCAATGGGGGACAGATCCGGAGATCTTGCTGGCCAGGGTAGTTGACTTACACCTTCTAGAGCACGTTGGGTGGCACGGGATACATGCGGACGTGCATTGTCCTGTTGGAACAGCAAGTTCCCTTGCCGGTCTAGGAATGGTAGAACGATGGGTTCGATAACGGTTTGGATGTACCGTGCACTATTCAGTGTCCCCTCGACGATCACCAGTGGTGTACGGCCAGTGTAGGAGATCGCTCCCCACACCATGATGCCGGGTGTTGGCCCTGTGTGCCTCGGTCGTATGCAGTCCTGATTGTGGCGCTCACCTGCACGGCGCCGAACACGCATACGACCATCATTGGCACCAAGGCAGAAGCGACTCTCATCGCTGAAGACGACACGTCTCCATTCGTCCCTCCATTCACGCCTGTCGCGACACCACTGGAGGCGGGCTGCACGATGTTGGGGCGTGAGCGGAAGACGGCCTAACGGTGTGCGGGACCGTAGCCCAGCTTCATGGAGACGGTTGCGAATGGTCCTCGCCGATACCCCAGGAGCAACAGTGTCCCTAATTTGCTGGGAAGTGGCGGTGCGGTCCCCTACGGCACTGCGTAGGATCCTACGGTCTTGGCGTGCATCCGTGTGTCGCTGCGGTCCGGTCCCAGGTCGACGGGCACGTGCACCTTCCGCCGACCACTGGCGACAACATCGATGTACTGTGGAGACCTCACGCCCCACATGTTGAGCAATTCGGCGGTACGTCCACCCGGTCTCCCGCATGCCCACTATACGGCCTCGCTCAAAGTCCGTCAACTGCACATACGGTTCACGTCCACGCTGTCGCGGCATGCTACCAGTGTTAAAGACTGCGATGGAGCTCCGTATGCCACGGCAAACTGGCTGACACTGACGGCGGCGGTGCACAAATGCTGCGCAGCTAGCGCCATTCGACGGCCAACACCGCGGTTCCTGGTGTGTCTGCTGTGCCGTGCGTGTGATCATTGCTTGTACAGCCCTCTCGCAGTGTCCGGAGCAAGTATGGTGGGTCTGACACACCGGTGTCAATGTGTTCTTTTTTCCATTTCCAGGAGTGTATATTGCTATTTGGGTCACATATTGATGCACGCAAACTGACTCATCAAAGCCAATAGATGAACTATGCATACACGTAACCAAGTTTGTAAATCATCCTCATAGCACGAGTCCTCCTCGCACTTGTCCATTTCTTTCTTTTTTTCACTGCTATTAGCCAGATCAGTGTTCAGTGTGGTGTCTCGTATCGATACCATCCTACTGGCGTTTCACAGTTGGCAACGGAATAGCAGGTGTCCATCTGACGCCAACATCAGTCGCTCAGGATCTGACGGAGCCAGTGGTGTGCGCTCGCTGAACCACCCCTCCAGCGGCTCTGGGCTACGAGCGCCCTCTGCCGCTGCGATATAGGACGGCCGGCGGCAACCACTCAACCCACTTGCACTCGGAACCTCTTCACTACGACACCATTGTTCGTGCTTAGTACTGCGACCCTCATCCTAGTTGACATTGAGACAGCTGGACTGTATTTCTTGTGGCATTATATGTAATGAGTCTTCTTACACTTGGAGAAATACAAGTTAAGTAAGTCTTCTGTTTGTTCTGTTAACTTGATCGCTAATCAATTATGCTCCGGTCCACCTTGCCTGCCGGGAGGGGTAGCCGAGCGGTTCTAGGCGCTACAGTCTGGAACGGCGCGACCGCTACGGTCGCAGGTTCGAATCCTGCCTCGGGCATGGATGTGTGTGATGTCCTTAGGTTAGTTAGGTTGAAGTAGGTCTAAGTTCTAGGAGACTGATGACCTCCCATAGTGCTCAGAGCAATTTGAGCCACCTTTCCTACGACGACAATTGCAGCACCACTCTATAGCCCACCTCTCCTTGCCACTGTGTAAGAAGTCTTACACGAAATTTATCATTTCTGGAATTCTGTCACTCCCTGAGATAAAACTTCATACCTCTGTGGAGAAATGCATACAGACCCTTAACACATCTCACCCAAATTCTGTGCGAGTCTCCTCCCTCTCATACACATTTCGTCCATAAGGGATGGCAATATGATGGATTTGACTGTTGATCAATACCAATAAAATAGTTTATTTTCCACTAGATGATTCGATGGTTTGCATCATCATCTTCTGGCGGAGAATATAAAATCGTATGTATTAAATGCCCAGCCAATACATAGGTCAAAGAGGCTGTAACTTCCACACCAGATTCCTAGAAAACATCAGTGTCTTCTGACACAACACACTACACAAATATGCAATAGGCTCCCATATGAAAGATACAGGACCTCCATTTGACAATGTAGAAAGCAACCCTGAAATACTACATGCACTGAACAAGGACACAGAATGTCTCTATATGAAGAACTAGAAACCTATACACACAGAAAAAAACTTCGGGAACATCTACTCAATAACAATAGTGCAAACAGACTCAACTAACTTCTTCAAAAGCTTTCAGAAACTACTTAAAGCATTCTCATAACTTGCAGTTTCAATGCACAGCAATTAATGTAATTGCTACGATTGAATCCTCAATAAGTTCTGCCTACAAAACATTTGTATGATCTGTTGTAATTTTCTTACATATAACAATATAATAATTGACATATGCACATATCTTTATTCAAGAGTAATCTATACACATTCTTTAAAACAAAAACCCGCATCTCGTGGTCGTGCGGTAGCGTTCTCGCTTCCCACGCCCGGGTTCCCGGATTAGATTCCCGGCGGGACCAGGGATTTTCTCTGCCTCGTGATGGCTGGGTGTTGTGTGCTGTCCTTAGGTTGGTTAGGTTTAAGTAGTTCTAAGTTCTAGGGGACTTATGACCACAGCAGTTGAGTCCCATAGTGCTCAGAGCCATTTGAACCATTTTTTTTAAACAAAAGGAAAACATACTTACACACATAACTATTTAACCAATTCTGCACCACATCCGCATTAAAAAAAAAGGAAGTATATAAAGCTACGCAGTATAATAACTGAGTTGTGCACATATCAGTGTTCTGGAACAGCCCACTCATTTCTTTAAAAAAGGAAAGCTATTTAATGTAAAATTTTGTACATGGCTGCACGTTCAGAGACCGTTAATAGTTACAATTGAAAGAAAACAGCCCTATTTTTAACGAATTAACCGGGTTTTCAACACTGCTAGGAGTCTCTACCTCAGAATTTAAATCAGAGAATGGTCTATAACATTGTCACAGAATTGTGACTAAAAACGCATGATACAGAGTATAAGTACCGAATCATCGTGAAAGACAGGCAGTACTTATATGTCATTTATAATATAATAAATATGACAAAAGGGCATTAGTCACAAAAATATTTAAGATAATAAATAGGGATGGTGAGTCACTAAGGGCTGCTCGTTACTTACGCTGTTACAAGTTGCAACTTTTCATAATTCTGTGACCATGTTATAGATCATCCTCTGATTTAAATTCTGAGGAAGACACTCCTAGCAGTGTTGAAACCCGGTTAATTCATTAAAAATAATGACCGAGGGCTGTTTTCTTTCAATTGTAGCTATTTAATGTTGTATCTCTGTATCCATTGTAAACAAACGTTTCTGTAACATGTACAACTTCTTTGAAACGACAGTGTAAAAGTAATGGGCAGTGGAGAAGACGTATATCAAGAAACAGTATGCAGATCCTTTACAACTCTAACGTCCCTGTAAGTACAATTCACCGTCAGAAATTCATGTTTTTAACATGTAAAGTGCCTTTTATAAATGAACAACTTTCATCATTAGCAAAAGACACAAAATAATCTATACTGTCCTTGATCTGCGATTGTGAAGAAACATGTGTACTCTTCACCAACACCAACCACTAATACACAGTTCTCCACCTGAAGATAACGGTGAGAACCATCGAAACGCGTAGTGACAAAATAAACAAGTGACGGGCGCAGAACCTGTTTTGTTTGTATTCCTCCCTCTCGGTTCTAAACCTACATCTACATCTACATTTATACTCCGCAAGCCACCCAACGGTGTGTGGCGGAGGGCACTTTACGTACCACTGTCATTACCTCCCTTTCCTGTTCCAGTCGCGTATGGTTCGCGGGAAGAACGACTGTCTGAAAGCCTCCGTGCGCGCTCTAATCTCTCTAATTTTACATTCGTGATCTCCTCGGGAGGTATAAGTAAGGGGAAGCAATATATTCGATACCTCATCCAGAAACGCACCCTCTCGAAACCTGGCGAGCAAGCTACACCGCGATGCAGAGCGCCTGTTTTGCAGAGTCTGCCACTTGAGTTTGTTAAACATCTCCGTAACGCTATCACGGTTACCAAATAACCCTGTGACGAAACGCGCCGCTCTTCTTTGGATCTTCTCTATCTCCTCCGTCAACCCGATCTGGTACGGATCCCACACTGATGAGCAATACTCAAGTATAGGTCGAACGAGTGTTTTGTAAGCCACGTCCTTTGTTGATGGACTACATTTTCTAAGGACTCTCCCAATGAATGTCAACCTGGTACCCGCCTTACCAACAATTAGTTTTATATGATCATTCCACTTCAAATATTTCCGCACGCATACTCCCAGATATTTTACGGAAGTAACTGCTACCAGTGTTTGTTCCGCTATCATATAACCATACAATAAAGGATCCTTCTTTCTATGTATTCGCAATACATTACATTTGTCTATGTTAAGGGACAGTTGCCACTCCCTGCACCAAGGTCCTATCCGCTGCAGATCTTCCTGCATTTCGCTACAATTTTCTAATGCTGCAACTTCTCTGTATACTGCAGCATCATCCGCGAAAAGCCGCATGGAACTTCCGACACTATCTACTAGGTCATTTATATATATTGTGAAAAGCAATGGTCCCATAACACTCTCCTGTGGCACGCCAGAGGTTACTTTAACGTCTATAGACGTCTCTCCGTTGATAACAACATGCTGTGTTCTGTTTGCTAAAAACTCTTCAATCCAGCCACACAGCTGGTCTGATATTCCGTAGGCTCTTACTTTGTTTATCCCTCCCCCCCCCCTCCCCCTCCCATCCGGCCCCACCAAGCTACAGACACACACAATGAACTGTAAGCTACATTAATATGCACGTGTGTAAATACTCACAGTAACATAGCCTACGGGTCTTTGTACCCACTAGGATCAGTAGTTTTCATTCCGAAAGCGTCCTTTGTGCTAGTCTTTCTCATTAACAGCGAAATTGGCTGCACTTGGCTCCCCGCAAGTGGTGGAACTAGCTGTTCCGAGGCGGCGGCTGGCAGCGCCGCGGAGCGGTTAGCGTTGGCGCCTTTGTTTCTGTTGTCTTTCACGCGACTCGGCGCCCCTCTTGTATCCATTATCCCTGCGAGGCGGCGGCTAAATTTAGCGGACGGGTAGCAGCCCGGCGGCCCCACTCGGGGAAGCTGCGAGTTAATGAGCGCGGCCCGGCTCCGGTTCGGGGATCAAAGGATTAGCGCATCCGCGCGATTAACACTTTAAGCAGCATTCCTCCGGGGAATACGAATAATTAATTGTGGCGTGCCACTTGCCGCCGGTGCCACCTCAGCACAACAGTGAGGTAGGTGGGAGTGGGAAGGGGGGGCGGTGCTTGTGGCTGTGACGCTGGGCGAGCAAGGTGCAGCAGTCAGCTGCCGCAACGCCGGCGCCTATACTTAGGAGTGATGAGAGGGAGAGCCGGCAGCAGCGGACTCAGGTTTACGACTTACAAGGGAACCTCCCCTCAGATTTAGTTATAAGTTGGCACAGTGAATAGGCCTTGAAAAACTGAACACAGATAAATCGAGAAAACAGGAAGAAGTTGTGTGGAACTGTGAAAAAAAATAAGCAAAATATACAAACTGAGTAGTCCATGTGCAAGATATGCCACATTAAGGACTCCCTGAGCTGAGGTGTGCTGTGGTGCCGTGGTTAGCGCGATCAGCCGCGGAACGAGAGGTCCTTGGTTCAAGTCTCCCCTCGAGCAAAAATTTTAATTTTTTATTTTCACACAATTATCAAAGTTCAGGCACTCACACATAATCAACTTCGCTCTCCAAAATTCTAGGACATGTTCAGATTTGCTTGGACATACGCAGGATTTGACGGTCTACACACAGAAAAATTTAATAACGTTAAAAACATATGTTTCGACAGAGCACAGGGAAAACTGTGCGACTGTGAAACTGTTGCATTCATTTGTTGCAGTTTGTGTGACAAACTATTAAGTTTTCATCACTTTTTTGGGAGTGATTATCACATTCACAAGAACACCTAAATGGGACAAGGTAGAGGAATCTTTTCACCCATTCGCCAAGTGTACAAGTTAGGTGGTTCGACAACATATTCCTGTCATGTGACGCACATGCCGTCATCAGTGTCGTATAGAATATATCAGACGTGTTTTCCTGTGGAGGAATCGGTTGACCTATGACCTTGCGAGCAAATATTTTCGGTTCCCATTGGAGCGGCACGTCCTTTCGTCTACTAATCGCACGGTTTTGCGGTGAGGTCGCAAAATACAGACACTAAACTCATTACAGTGAACAGAGACGTCAATCAACGAACGGACAGATAATAACTTTGCGAAAATAAAGACAGTAAACTTTTCACTCGAGGGAAGACTTGAACCATGGCCCTCTCGTTCCGCAGCTGCTCACGCTAACCATGAGACCATGGCGCTCCTTAGCTCAAATATTCCTTAATGTTACCTACCTTGCGCATGGACTACTCAGTTTGTATATTTTGCTTATTTTTTTCATAGTTCCACACAACTTCTTCCTGTTTTCCCGATTGATCTGTGTTCAGCTTTTCAAGGCCTATCCACTGTGCCAACTTATAGCTAAATCTGAGGGGGGTGCGATGGGGAGGTTCCCTTGTTAGAAGAACGCGGGCCAGTGCCCCGCTAGAACTCCTGCCCAGGTTAAAGAGGCGGTCTGTCTATCGATGAGCATTGGTGCAAACTGACTGTATGGTGTGAGTCGAAAAGCACTAGTGGAAACTTAGAGGCATGTGTCTCTAACGGACTATTCTTATTTAAGTTAGCCTTAGTTTCCATAATTCACTGAAAACAAATGACAGGTTCATTCATTAGGCACATCGTTATTGATTTCTTCAGTCGTCCAACTTATTAACTATTACACCTATAATGACTTCGACATTGACGGCATGTTAAACTCACGTGTGCCTACCTCTTGTGCAGCTGTTTAGGAACATTAAATTAAAACCTCACATAAATTTCCGTGACAAAAAATAACAGAATCATGTTCGTATCGTTTCTGCAGATAGTGGCAGAAAATTGTCGATAGTTTCACTAACATTCTCTTTAAGTAACCTCCACCGATTACCGTAGACGGCACAGCCCGGTCTCGCCAGAACTTTTGCGCCGGGTGAAAGAAGCGATCCGTTTGTCGATGAGTGTTGGTTGTAAACTGACTTTACAATGTGAGTCGAAAAACACAAGTGGAAATTCTAACGAGTTATTCTGAGTTATGTGTTCCTTAGTTTTCCATAATTCACTTGGAAATAATGCCAGGTTTGTTCCTTAAGTAGAACATGACCGATTTATGTGGTGTCACGTATCGATACCACCCCATGGGCGTCGTTACATTGCCTAGGGATTTACAGTGTTCCATCTAACGCTGACAGTGGTTGTGTGGGACGTGGCGGACCCAATGGAGCACACCTGCTGAGTCACACCTGCAATGACTCTGGACTACGAGCGTCCTCTGTCACCAGATGTAGGATGGTAAGTGGCAATGACTCAGACACCCATGCTTGGAGCCACTATGCTTCGACACCTTTGTGACATCGACAGCTGAACTCCGTTTTTCGTAGCATCATTTGTATTAAGTCTGCCCCCGGTAGCTACGTGGTCAGCGCGACAGACTGTCAATCCTAAGGGCCGGGGTCCGATTCCCGGCTGGGTCGGAGATTTTCTCCGCTCAGGAACTGGGTGTTGTGTTGTCCTAATCATCATCATTTCATCCCCATCGACGCTCAGATCGCCGAAGTGGCGTCTAATCGGAATACTTGCACCAGGCGAACGTTCTACCCGACGGGAGGCCCTCGCCACACTACCTTTTTTTTTATTTGTATTAAGTCTTCGTTCGTTTGGAGAAATACGAAGTGAATCTTCTGTTTGTTGATTTATCTGTTCACTGATCATTTCTGCTTCTGTCCAGCTTTCCTACAAAAACAGTTGCCGCACCAGTCTGTTGCCCACTTCTCACTATTGTGTACGAAGTTGTACACAAAAATATCTTCATTCATCCAAATTATTAAATATTAGTCTATTTACCGGACATTAAACTCCCATCTGCCTATTTTGCTTCTTGTACAAATACTTAGGAACATTAACTTCAAACCGCACATAAATTTTCGTGTGAAAAAAATTAACAGTGTTATGTTTGCATGATTTCTGAACTTAGTGTCGACAGTTTAACTAACAATATCCCTAACTAACCTCCAGCAGACACCATAGATAACACAGGCTACTGCCGCTAGAGCTTCTGCCGCAGGTGAGAGAGGCGACACGTTCACGATGAGCATGAGTTGTAGACTGACTTTACCACGTGAGCTGGATAACACTAGTAGAAACTGAAAGGTAGGTACCTTTAATGAGTGGTTCTGGTTAAATTTATCCTTAGTTTCCACAATCCACTTACAACAAATGCCAGGTTCATTTATTAAGCAAATCATGATCGATTTCTTCAGTCTTCTGACTTATTAAATATTATATCTCTAATGACTTCGACGACACGTTAAACTCTCTCGTGGCAACCTTACCTCTTGCACCTCACAAAAAAAAAAAAAATTTATAGCAAAAAGAACTAATAGAGTTATATTCGCATCGTTTCTAAAGATAGTGGCAGAGATGCGCTGTCATACCACTCGGCAGAAGTGACCTCCAACAAACACCACAGAAGACACAGGCCAGTCTCGCTAGAACTTCTGCTGTGAAGAGACGATCCGTTTATCAGCGAGCACTGGCTGTAAATTTCACCATGTGAGTCTAAAAACACAAGTGGATACTAAAAGATACGAACCTCTACGAAGCTATTCTGATTTTTTTGTTCCTTACTTTTCCATAATTCACTTGGAACGAATACCGCGTTTGTTCATTAAACAGATGATGATCGATTTATGTGGTATCACGTATCGATACAGCCCCAAGAGTCTCGTTACATTGGTTAGCGATTTACAAGGTTCCATCCAAAGCCGATATTGTTCATGTGAATCTGGCGGACTAGATGGAGCACACCTGCTGAGCCACATGTCCAGTGGCTGTGGACTATCAGCGCCGCCTGTCGCAAGATATAGGATGACCAGTGGCAACGACTCAGCTACTCGTGCTTTGGACCACTACGCTGCGACACCTTTCCTTGTCCATCTTACTTGTGACATCGATAGCTGGACTCTATTTCTTATTGCATCATTTGTAATGAGCCTTCGTTCGTTTAGAGAAATGCAAGTAAATCTTCTGTTAGTTGCGTCATCTTATTCGCTAATCATTTCTCCTTCTGTCTAGCTTTCCTACAACGACAATTGTCGCAGCAGTCTGTACCACACTTCTCCTTACCGTTGTCAACAAAGTCGCAACAAAAATATCTTCATTCATCCCACTTATTAAATATGACATCTGTAATGACTTCGATATTGACGGGACATTAAACTTCCATCTTCCTACTTTACTTCTTGCCAAGTACCTAGAAACATTAGATTAAAACATAACATAAATTTTCACATCAAAAGAACTGAGTGATGTTCGCGTCATTTCTGAACTTGGTGCTAGAAAAGTGTAAACAGTTTAACTAACACTATCTGTAAGTGACCTCCAGCAGGCTCGATAGATGACGCAGGCAACTGTCACTACAACATTTGCCGCAGCTGAGAGAGGTGATGCATTAACAGCCGGCCGCTGTGGCCGGGTGGTTCTAGGCGCTTCAGTCTGGAGCTGAGCTGCTGCTGCGGTCGCAGGTTCGAATGTGTGTGGTGTCCTTAGCTAGTTCTAAGTCTAGTGGACTGGTGACCTCAGATGTTAAGTCCCATAGTGCTTAGAGCCATCTGAACCATCTGGTACATTAACGATGAGCTTGAGCTGTAGACTGACTTTGCCACGTTGGAAAACATTAGTCTACCAAGTGTTTCTAATTTAATTTATGCTTAGTTTCCACAATCCATTTAAAACAAGTGCCATATTCGTTCCCCATGGAAATCATGATCAATTTCTTCATTCATCTGACTTATTGTTATGTCTCTGAAGACTTCGACGCCGACGACACTTTAAATTCCTTTGCAGCTTACGTAAATTTTCGTAACAAAAAGAACTGAAAGAGTTATATTCGCATCGTTTCTAAAGATAGTGGCAGAAAAGTGCTGACAGTTTCACTAACACCCGGCCTAAGTGACCTCCGTCAAACACCACAGACGACACAGACCAGTCGCGTTAGAACTTCTGCTGCGAAGAAGCGATCCGTTCATCAATGAGCATTGGTTGTGAACTGACTTTACCATGTGGGTCGAAAAACGCTAGCCTCGGGCATGGATCTGTGTGATATCCTTAGGTTAGTTAGGTTTAAGTAGTAGGACCTCAGATGTTAAGTCCCATAGTGCTCAGAGCCATTTGAACCATTTGAGAAACGTTCCATACGGCTGACCAAGGTGAACGGACAGAGCAAAATAACTATGACTGAGAGCAGTCTATCCCACTATGATGCTGTGCTATGCGGGCGACTGATACGGCAGCCTCTCGGCCTACTGGTGCCGCCACTGCTCAGGTGGAAAAGTTAATACCCGGCTGGCGCGGTCTGATACGGGAGCGTGCTCTGATTAAGCCGAGGGCGCGCGCGGCTCCTTGTGAGTCAGCCGCGCCGCCCCCGTCCGCTAAGCCCATCAGCTCCACAGAGCGACCTTCGGCAGACGCGTGCCGTCCGATCCGGCCGTAATTGCGAAACGGCGACAGCCGGCCGGACAAATTTTCAATATCGGCCCCCGAGGCGGAGTTTGACAGGCGCCCCAAATTGGGCGGAAAGCCGTGGCGGTTGGCGGGGGGAGAGCCCACTCACCGCTGAGCCGTCGCTCGGAAGAGGTCCGTATCTGTCCGCCAGCACGCGTCGCTGACAGATTCCCATGCAGTATCTTTAAGGGGCTTCGGAACGCCCTATACTTGCAATGTTAAAATAACGCTTATAAATTACATCTTTCCTCACAAAGTATTTGAGGTAGGAAGTTGAACTTTTTACAGATTATTTATTGGAATATGGGCTACAACTTAACACAGGGATTTTACAAAATTTTAGTTCAGTTATTAAAGATGATTTTTTTCAATTGTAATGAAAATTCACAACATTTTTTTGCAATTTTTTATTTATATATTCAAAAATATACAGTTTTTTGGAAAAAGGCTGTGTTAAATTATGCAGAAGGTACTGTGTAACATTTACTGAAAGTTTGAAACAAATATGTTTGGAAGATCCTTAGAAAACATGTAATTAGTATGAGAAAATAAAAGTTTTGGGAATCGAGCGACAAAGACTGGATTAACTTTTTAGTGCATTCCAGGTCCATAGGATGGATTATCTTCATCCTCTGCAAACTCCTCCTCCAGCTTCCTCTTGTTCCTCCTCCTGTTTACTCTTGCTTGTATTTCTAGACTCTTTACAACCCTGTCTGCAGCCCGAAGGCGTTCCTTGTCTCAAGCAAGCATCGCTCGTACCATGTTAGAACCTATCTTCATTCCCACATTTCTAAATACCTTGCACCTTACAATGTTGCCGTCATTGAAAGTCGCAACAGCATCATACACACCAAAGTGAAGTGTTTCTATTCCAACAAATACAGTCTTGGGGATTCTCGACCATATAACACTATTTACACTTTCATTGGGGTTTTGAGTTTTTCCGTGAATACACTTTTTCAACAGTTCAGGTGCTGCTAAGTCTCTGAAAATAGGTTTAGCCACAACACATACTTTATCTCACATCACTAAAATGTACCTGATGAACACGGACGTTAATAATAACACTATTTGAAAGCAGTTTAACAGCGCCACAATGGGTCACGCCCATGTAGAACACATTTCAAAAAAAATTAAAAAATAGTTGTAGTCTTCGGAATTGTATAAATTATATATCTATTAAAAGGTAATAGTCTGCAGATTCAGAAAACGCAAAAAAGTAAAAATTGAACTTTTCATGATTTTGAGCCTTTCCGGAGCCCCTTAAAGAAGATCGCTGCACGGTTGGTCAGGTACGGCAGGTTTATCTGCGATTGACTGTGTACTTACTGACAACACTGAGTCTATGCACAGGTCGTTTTACAATTAAGGAAGCTCTGTGCTGTTTACGATGGGGTGTCATCGTCAAAGACAGATTTATGAAACCAACAGGGTGCTGCAAACGACATCTAGGAGCAGTCTCTGACATCAAACGCTGCTGAATGACAAAATGTAATGAAGAATGCATTGTTACCTCATTTGGAAGGCAGAAGAACGGATACTGGTCGAAGAAAAGCTGCGAGCGCCATTATGGTCTGTTGGTTAGTTTGGGGGTAGAGGGCCAAACAGCGAGCTTATCGGTCCCATAGGATTAGGGAATGATGGGGAAGGATATTATCCGCGCCCTTTCAAAGGAACAATGCCGGAATTTGCCTGAAGCGATTTAGGGAAATCAACAGAAAACCTAACAGGATGGCCGGACGCAGGTTTCAGCCGTCGTCCTCCCGAATGCGAGTCCAGTTGTGGCGAAGCTAGCGCCGTACAGTTTGAGAGATACAGAGGCGAGCGAGTGTGCCAGGACTTGCCCCAGTTCACTGCTAGTAGCGCCAAGTCACCACAACGCGTCTGTGTGTAGCAAGTAAGTATTGCACCATAATTAACAATGAAATTAAAAGTCAAAGTTGCTTTTTCAAACTTTGTCAACATGTGCTGTAGTGTAATAATTTTTAAACTGCCATGTATGAAATTGATTAGGTCAATATTTTACCTGAATACATAGTTTTAAGAAAAAAAAATAAGTGGCGCTAAATAATAAAGCTAGGAGGCCAGAAATTGGTCATAATGTGCAGCTGTATGCCAAAATTAAATGGTACAAGTCTCAACGTGATTAAAGCTATATATTGGTCAGAATACTCGTTTTTAAGAAAAATAGATGGCGCTAAATATTAGAGTTAGAAATGCGAAAATTTTTATGACGCTTCAGTTCAACATAAAAATAATTACATGACCCCATTAAGCTACCCCTAATAGTTATCGAGTATTTTACCGGAAACTAAATTTGGACCAAAAACGTCCATTTTTGTAGTAGATTAAGTATCTGTTATATTAATGCTAGAAAGTATTGGTTATAGCACGTGATGAAACCCATTAAATAATACAGCTATAACAACTTTTAGGGCCTTTATGTTAATAACAACCAATACAAGGTCTCTTAAAGTTGCAGTTCATAGGTTATGTTCTACTGTCAGTTCCTTTCTAAAAATTCTAGAAGGCAAAGTTTTAATGCAGGAGGGCTAAAACTTTTTCTGTGATTTTAACCAAAGTACCTACATTCATGGAAAAATTACGAAGATTCTAAATTCGTTCATAACATTCTTATTAAATATGATGTGTCCAAGAAAGCGGCCGTTTAAAGACTGCTACCGTGGGCATAGGGAGGTGTTCCCTTGGCCGTCCGCTGCGCCACATATACAAATACAGCCCGCGAGGCAAGAATAGGCTTCATTTCGCACTCAGCCACCGTACGATCCGCGTCAGTCAAATGCCGGATTGCGCGCTGCCTCCGGTGATGTCAGAGACAGGCTGTTACAATACGCTTATTTGCAGTAATAATAGAAAGTGAACTCGCGAGGACTGCACACCGTTCTGAATCGCTTACATTTCGCAAAGGTAACAGTGTGTCGCCTATAATGTTAACAAACTCGCGAGGCAAGTGGTGACAGTTATTTTCCACTTTTGTGGCCAGAATTTATTTTGATTATCAGCAGTCAGGGCTAAAGACAGTTTAGGACCTTATCGTAGAGGTCGCCTCAGAACTGCTCATAGTGCTGTTTAGGATAGAGAGATTTACTGTCAGTATAAACATAATGAATATTACAATGTTGTGCGTGTGAAAATTTACCAAATATATCTTTCAATTAGAACTCAAAATCTTCATAATCATAGTCCTGATCCCGCTGAGCAAATAGAGAATAGAAACATTTCTTTCAGTGGGCTGGATAAGAATGTGGACTTGCAGACTGGGAACTATGGTCAGTATTTTCTCGGTCGCTTTCTGATTGTCAACAGAAATAGTTATCAGGCTCTCGTAAAAGACGGCGAATAATATTTACAACAATTCTCATTTCATCCTATGACTAATGAATATTAATATGACAATCAACCCACCGTCCTTCACAGTGTGCTTGGTGAACCGATAGTTCAATAGCTCAGTCGGCAAAGAACCGCGAGAGACCATACCAGGTCCTGCGTGTAGTTTCAATCTATCAGGTAGTTTCAAATCAGCGCGCTCTCAGCTTCACAGTAAAAATTCTGAACACAGTACGGCTAAAGGACAAGGTAATCATTCCATGCCAGCTTCAGTAACAAGAATTTACTTTATTATGTTTCGTACAAGTAGCCAATTTTGGTCTTGCAGGATATTCTCAAGTGCCATGTACAAAGGAACAGGTCACAAATACTGACCCTTTATGTTTGGCTTTCTAAAACAAAAATATATTTTGAGTAGGACAATCTAAAATATTTTATTCACAGGCATCGACAGCTTCTATGAATATACCCGACTATATGGATATACACTACTGTCCATTCAAATTGCTACACCACGAACATGGCATGCTACAGACGTGAAATTTAACCGACAGGAAGAAGATGCTGCGATATGAAAATGATTAGCTTTTCAGAGGATTCACACAAGGTTGGCGCCGGTGGCGACACCTACAACGTGCTGACATGGGGAAAGTTTCCAACCGATTTCTCATACACAAACAGCAGTTGCCCGGCGTTGCCTGGTGAAATGTTGTTGTGATGCCTCGTGTAAGGAGGAGAAATGCGTACCATCACGTTTCCGACTTTGATAAAGGTCGGATTGTAGCGTATCGCGATTGCGGTTTATCGTATCGCGACACTGCTGCTCGCGTTGGTCGAGATCCAATGACTGTTAGCAGAACATGGAATCGGTGGGTTCAGAAGGGTAATACGGAACGCCTTGCTGGATCCCAACGGCCCCGTATAACTAGCAGTCGGGATGACAGGCATCTTATCCGCATGGCTGTAACGGATCGTGCAGCCACGTCTCGATCCCTGAGTCAACAGATAGGGACGTTTGCAAGACAACAACCATCTGCACGAACAGTTCGACGACGTTTGCAGCAGCATGGACTATCAGCTCGGAGACCATGGCTGCGGTTACCCTTGACGTTGCATCACAGCCAGGAGCGCCTGCGATGGTATACTCAACGACGAACCTGGGTGCACGAATGGCAAAACGTCATTTTTTCGGATGAATCCAGGTTCTGTTTACAGCATCATGATGGTCGCATCCGTGTTTGGCGACATCGCGGTGAACACACATTGGAAGCGTGTATTCGACATACTGGCGTATCACCTAGTGTGATGGTATGGGGTGCCATTGGTTGCACGTCTCGGTCACCTCTCGTTCGCATTGATGGCACTTTCAACAGTGGACGTTATATTTCAGATGTGTTACGACCCGTGGCTCTAACCTTCATTCGATCCCTGCGAAACCCTATATTTCAACAGGATAATGCACGACCGCATGTTGCAGTTCCTGTACGGGCCTTTCTGGATACAGAAAATGTTCGACTGGTGCCCTGGCCAGCACATTCTCCAGATCTCTCATGAATTGAAAACGTGTGGTCAATGGTGGCCGAGCAACTGGCTCGTCACAATACGCCAGTCACTACTCTTGATGAACTGTGGTATCGTGTTGAAGCTGTATGGGCAGCTGTGCCCGTGCACGCCATCCAAGCTCTGTTTGACTCAATGCCCAGGCGTATCAAGGCCGTTATTACGGCCAGAGGTGGTTGTTCTGGGTACTGATTTCTCAGGATCTATGCACCCCAACTGCCTGAAAATGTAATCACATGTCAGTTCTAGCGTAATATATTTGTCCAATGAATACCCGCTTCTCATCTGCATTTCTTCTTCGTGTAGCAATTTTAATGGCGAGTAGTGCAGAAAACATCATTCTTGTGAAACACAACTAGCTCTTTACTCGCACGATGTTTAGAGTGCCATTGAGAATGGATTTCAAATTTGATTCTGTACTTCTGCATTTCCAGAGGGCTTATGACACTGTACCTCACTAGCGGCTTACAGTCAAGTTCCGTGCTTATGAAATATGGTCTCAGTTATGTGACTGTATTCGTGATTTCCTGACAGAGAGATCACAGATCGTAGTAATTGACGTAAAGTTATCGAGTAAAACAGCTGAGAATGCGGGTAGGAGGGGCGTGTGGTCAGCACACCGCTCTCCCAGTCGTTATGGTGGTTTTCTGTGACCTGAGCCGCTACCATTCGGTCAAGTAGCTCCTCAATGGGCATCACGAGGCTGAGTACGCCCCGAGAAATGGCAACAGTGCATTGCGGCCCAATGGTCACCCATCCAAGTGACGGCCACGCCCGACAGTGCTTAACTGCGGTGATCTGACGGGAACCGATGTATCCGCTGCGGCAAAGCCACTGCCCCGTAAGCTTACATACTACTTCATCTAATTAAACTAACTTACTCTAAGGACAACACAAAAACCCATGCCCGACGGAGGCGACCCGCGACAACTGTGACAACCTGCTTTACACCGCGCGGCTACCCCGCGCTGCCTTTATTCGAGCCTGGAAAAACAGAGAATGACTGTGAAGGTGGTTGGATGAACCCTCTACCAGGTATGTAAGTGTGATTTGCACAGTGTCCATATAGATGTAGATGAAAGACCGAAACACAATAAGTGTGTGTGTGAAATCTTATGGGACTTAACTGCTAAGGTCATCAGTCCCTAAGCTTACACACTACTTAACCTAAATTATCCTAATGACAAACACACAAACACACACGCATGCCCGAGGGAGGACTCGAACCTGCGCCGGAACCAAAACACAATAAGTACTTACTAATTATGCCGCTGTCGTGGTGGAACCAAGACCTTGTCCTTTATAAAAATTCACGGCTTCAGTATGTTCTACATCTACATCTACATCCATACTCCGCAAGCCACCTGACGGTGTGTGGCGGAGGGTACCTTCAGTACCTCTATCGGTTCTCCCTTCTATTCCAGTCTCGTATTGTTCGTGGAAAGAAGGATTGTCGGTATGCCTCTGTGTGGGCACTAATCTCTCTGATTTTATCCTCATGGTCTCTTCGCGAGATATACGTAGGAGGGAGCAATATACTGCTTGACTCTTCGGTGAAGGTATGTTCTCGAAACTTTGACAAAAGCCCGTACCGAGCTACTGAGCGTCTCTCCTGCAGAGTCTTCCACTGGAGTTTATCTATCATCTCCGTAACGCTTTCGCGATTACTAAATGATCCTGTAACGAAGCGCGCTGCTCTCCGTTGGATCTTCTCTATATCTTCTATCAACCCTATCTGGTACGGATCCCACACTGCTGAGCAGTATTCAAGCAGTGGGCGAACAAGCGTACTGTACCCAACTTCCTTTGTTTTCGGATTGCATTTCCTTAGGATTCTTCCAATGAATCTCAGTCTGGCATCTGCTTTACCGACGATCAACATTATATGATCATTCCATTTTAAATCACTCCTAATGCCTACTCCCAGATAATTTATGGTATTAACTGCTTCCAGTTGCTGACCTGCTATTTTGTAGCTAAATGATAAAGGATCTATCTTTCTGTGTATTCGCAGCACATTACACTTGTCTACATTGAGATTCAATTGCCATTCCCTGCACCATGCGTCAATTCGCTGCAGATCCTCCTGCATTTCAGTACAATTTTCCTTTGTTACAACCTCTCGATACACCACAGCATCATCTGAAAAAAGCCTCAGTGAACTTCCGATGTCATCGACCAGGTCATTTATGTATATTGTGAATAGCAACGGTCCTATGACACTCCCCTGCGGCACACCTGAAATCACTCTTACTTCGGAAGACTTCTATCCATTGAGAATAACGTGCTGCGTCCTGTTAGCTAGGAGAAAATGACACAGCACAGGAAGTTGTGAAGATGGTGGAGATATGGCCCTCTGACTCACTGTCAGAAATCGTATCCATGAGCATGAGCATGACGAGCCTCGCTGCTTGCATGTAGAACTACACGGTTGCGTGGTGTCGCTCTGCCAGGGGTCGTGTCCGTGAGCTTTGGTAGTGCAGACGTGTCTCGCAGCTTGCAAGTGGCCCCAACCACTGCACTGTCGCAGCTTGGTGTGGCACGCACACGACGCGACACGGTCGGACACGGAATGTCGGGGCACGGTGGCGGACGGGTCCTCGACCCCACGAAAGCGTCGCTTCCAGGAAGACGGAGGGCGGTGCGGGACGGGCGCCAGGCGGCGAGGTGCGGTTTATGCCCGGCCGCCGGCATAAAGTGCAGCCCCCGCCTAACGAATGGCGACGCCGACTCGCCGCCCCCGGCGATCCATCCCTCCGCGGGCACTCTGCCGGATTGTTATGACGCTTTCCCCGCCGGGGGCGCGGGCCAGCGACCTCTGGACATCGCGCCACTAACTTACAGCCGTGGAGCGCTGATACTAATCTTCAGCGGTTTATGTGTGCATTAGAGCCGTGACGGGGAAGGCGACAGGACTGTTCACTGTAAGCGACGAACCAACCGACTACATTTCGGAAGCTTTAATTGGGTTCTTCACTTTGTTATATATAAATAAAAAGTTTCTTTAATTTACTTATGATTTTCTTTTATTTTGATTAATTTTATTTATCCTTATGGACTATTTTAGTTTTAAGAATTATTTATCATAAATAATTTATTTTAATATACAGGGTGATTCAAAAAGAATACCACAACTTCAGGAATTTAAAACTCTGCAACGACAAACGGCAGAGCTAAGCACTATCTGTCGGCGAATTAAGGGAGCTATAAAGTTTCATTTAGTTGTACATTTGTTCGCTTGAGGCGCTGTTGACTAGGCGTCAGCGTCAGTTGATGCTAAGATGGCGACCGCTCAACAGAAAGCTTTTTGTGTTATTGAGTACGGCAGAAGTGAATCGACGACAGTTGTTCAGCGTACATTTCGAAATGGGGCACTGAGAATCCGCGGTAAACAACTCAGTATGAACGTCACTCGCCTAAGGTGAACGTTTTCTGTGCCATTTCAGCCAATAAAGTTTTTGGTCCCTTTTTCTTCGAAGGTGCTACTGTAACTGGACTACAGTATCTGGAGATGTTAGAGAATTGGTCGTTCCCTCAGCTCGAACAAGAAGCACAACAATTCATATTTCAGCAGGATGGAGCGCCACCACATTGGCACTTATCTGTCCGTAACTACCTGAACGTCAACTACCCGAGGCGATGGATCGGCCGCCAGGCAGCCCGTGACAGAGCACTTCATCACTGGCCTCCAAGAAGCCCTGATCTTACCCCCTGCGACTTTTTCTTATGGGGGTATGTTAAGGATATGGTGTTTCGGCCACCTCTCCCAGCCACCATTGATGATTTGAAACGAGAAATAACAGCAGCTATCCAAACTGTTACGCCTGATATGCTATGTGGAACGAGTTGGAGTATCGGGTTGATATTGCTCGAGTGTCTGGAGGGGGCCATATTGAACATCTCTGAACTTGTTTTTGAGTGAAAAAAAAACCTTTTCAAATACTCTTTGTAATGATGTATAACAGAAGCTTATATTATGTTTCTTTCATTAAATACATATTTTTAAAGTTGTGGTATTCCTTTTGAATCACCCTGTATTAGAAATAGAATCATCCAAACAGCCAAATAAATTATTAAAATAAAAACAGGGGAAAAATAATAAAGCAAATAATTTGTTTAGGGATATACTATCTGAGTGAAGTTGTTCGGGTATTTATTTATTCCGATATTGTCTTGCAGCCTTTTTTTTTTTTTTTTTTTTTTTTTTTTTTACAAACTTTTGATTTTCCAAGATCACACGGAAGGAAACAACGATTACCTGATCTGACCAGTTATACGGCCATCATCAGATCGTAAGACAGAAAGCAGTGTCTACACTGATGATTAAAAATGGTTCAAATGGCTCTGAGCACTATGGGACTTAACATCTGAGGTCATCAGTCCCCTAGAACTTAGAACTACTTAAACCTAACTAACCTAAGGACACCACACACATCCATACCCGAGGCAGGATTCGAACCTGCGACAGTAGCAGCAGCGCGGTTTCAGAATGAACCGCCTAGAACCGCTTGGTCACAGCGGCCAGCACTGATTATTAAAGTTTACAATTCAAATCTCAAAAACTATACTTACAATATACAGCGTGTTTCAGTTGCCCCTACTTGTTGGCTTTTATGCAAGCCACAATGGATTCAAAAATCGCACTTGAGATTTTCGTATTCTCCTGCTCGCTATACTCAGTTTCAAAAAATTTGTGGTTAGGCCTTATGGGACCAAACTGCTGAGGTCATCGGTCCCTATGCCTACATACTACTTAATCAAACTTAAACTAACTTGCGCTATGGACAACACACACACCCATGCCCGAGGGAAGACTCGAACCTCCGAGGAGGAGAGCCGCACGGACCGTGACAAGGCGCCACAGACCGCGCGGTTACGACGCGCGGCTACTATACTCAAACTATTAGTCTTACAGAAAAATAAAAAGGAGCTTTCCATACGACATTTAATGTAGTTGTAATTTGGACTTGGATACATTTTCACTGGAGGCCACTGTTTTCTAGTTATTCAATAAAAATGCGTTTGGAAGTCACTTTTGTATGCTTTTCTTTGCCCCTAGTGATCCCAGCACAAAATGCAACTATATTAAATTTCCTACAAGCACGGTGTTGTTCATTTTTTGTGTTGGGAAAGAGTTTACATGTAGTGACAGACAATATGAAAATCTTACACGTGGTATCTGAAAGCATTGCACGCTACGTAAAAACTCCCCTCGCTGTACCTCTTCTCCTGCTCTGACCATGTTTTCCTCCCTCGCACTCTGCCACCTCCTCCTCCCTCGTCTCTCTTTCCACCCTCCGTCTATCTTCTCATTGTCTTCGCCTCCCCTCTCTGTGGCCTCTCCTTCCGTCTCTCTCTCTGTCTACAGGGTGATTCAAAAATGCATGTAAATATTTTAAGGGTGTATTTGTGAGGTAAATATAAGACAAAAATGTTCTATAAATGTTTTTCCATAAACGTTTAATTCCAGAGTTATCGTTAAATACGAAAGTCATGTCCGTATCAAAACGACGGCAGTGCAAGCAGCAGGATGCCATATTCTGGTACGTAATTCACATACGTATCTCCCAACAGTTGATTCGAAACTGCATGAATAGTGTTTGTTTTTGTTTGCACGTGATGTTTACTCCTACTGTACGGAAGATGGCGCTGATGTTGTTGGTAACGGAAAAGTACGTCCTGTCGTTCATTCATCGTCGGAAGGCCAAAGGTTTCGTGCACATGATGTACTCAAACAGTGAGTATGCTGATATGCACCTTGTGTATGGTGCAGCAGATGGAAATGCACTTGCAGCAAGACGAAGGTACAGTGAGCTGTTTCCAGGAAGACGGTTACCAAGTCATCAGACGTTTGTATCTGTGGACAGACGTATGCGGGAGTATGGCATTCGTCCTGGGCCGCATTCAGGTCGACCACTTGAGCATGCAGTGAACGTCGAGGAACATGTTTTGGACCTGGTAGACCAAGATCCATCTATCAGTACGAGACAAATTAGTGCAGCTGTACGACTTCCACAATCTACTGTATGGCGGCTGCTTCGGAGACAACAGTTGCATCCATTTCACCTGCAAAAAGTGCACGAATTGACACCTGAAGACTATCCTCGCCGTCAGCAATTCTGCCAGTGGTTACAAGAGCGTCATTTGAATGATCCAATGTTCATTCGGCGGATATTATTCACAGATGAGGCCATGTTTACTCGTGCGGGTGTAATCAATTCGCATAATATGCACCAGTGGGCTGTCGAGAATCCTGGCGCGAGAATTGTGTGTGGATATCAACATCAATTCTCCATAAACATTTGGTGTGGTATTGTGGGGAATTACTTACTCGGACCTCATGTTCTGCCTCCAAGGCTGAATGGGCACGCGTACTGCGAATTTGTGGAGGGAGAATTGCCTGGATTGTTACAGGATGTCCCTCTTGCAACACGAGCCACCATGTGGTTTATGCACGATGGTGCTCCCGCCCATTACAGCCGCAACGTAAGGGCGTACCTCAATTCTGCGTATCCACATCGATGGATAGGTCGCGGAGGACCAATTGCTTGGCCAGCCAGATCACCTGACCTGAACCCTTTAGACTTTTATTTATGGGGCCGACTAAAGACATTGGTGTATTCTTCTGCAGTACCGAACAGAGAAGTGCTACAACAAAGAATTGAAGGTGGTTGTGAAATTATTCGTGGAGAGTTGAACGGACTGTGTAATGTGCAGAGATCATTGATGCGACGAGCACGGGTCTGTCTGCAAGTTCAGGGACAGCATTTTGAACATGCATTGCATTAAGATTTGTGCAAATACAGTACAGTACAGTACAGTCTGTAAAATACTTCAATTTTCCTTAGTTATTGTGCATTGCTGTAGTTCAATCAACAGGACCTAAATTAATACAGTGTTCGCGAGGAATTGTTTCAGTTTGTTACGTCACGTTTATTTATCAGTTTGCGTTGTTAGTCCAAATGCACTGTAATTAAACTGTGAACTCTGGGAATTAAATACCTTACGTTGTATTGAATGTATTATCCTGTTTTGTTCATAACTCTGTAATAAGCCAAGTATGGAAAAAATTGTATAGAACATTTTTGTCTTATATTTACCTCACAAATACACCCTTGAAATATTTACATGCATTTTTTAATCACCCTGTATATCCTCTCTCCACTTTTCTGATTATCCCCTCCTTCCCCTTTCCAGTTTTTCTCTATCTCCTCCTCCTCCTCATCCGACCACTTCCTTCCTTCTACTCCTCATTCCCCCCCTTTCTGCCCTCCTCCATCTTCCCCTCTCTCTCCACCTCTTCCTCACCCCCTCTTTATCACCCCGTTGTCAGTTCCACTTCAATGAATGTTACCCCCAAAGCATTTCCTTACAGACAGTAAGTAATATATGTATCAAATTTTGTTGAAATCGACGCGGTGGAATAGGAAGGGACGTTGAACTTATGCAGATCCAGAAACACGGTGACAAAATTGTTCGCTCGCTGCAGAGTTCATTCTCAAGAACTGGTTGTCCCGAATGAACAATACAAATAAGGGACAAAATGCATTTCGTTCTTTTAAAATTATCCCTTATTTTATACAAACGCATTTCATTGAAATTGCTCCAGGCATTCCTAATCTATCTCTTAATGTTACCTGCTTTTCATTCCCATCCCTATGGCTTGCAGGTTGTTTTTAACCCGACAGTACTTCTTTTCAGATAGTAAGCAACTACTAATCCCCGTTTCCTTACAGAACAGAACTCTCTGTATAAAATGCTCCCACCTTCGCCTTTGGAGAGGTAGGTGATTATTCCCACTCAACCTCCTCCCACAGTGCTTCATTGCAGACAGTAACTGATACGTGTACAAAGTTTAACTGAAATCGATCCAGTGGTTTACGAGGAGTTGTGGGGCATACATACGTATAAACACACACACACACACACACACACACACATCTGCACAACAGTGCAAATGTCGACGATATGTGCTGTTTATCTTGCTTGGACCCAAAGATGCTCAATTCACTCTCAGTACTTACTGTTGACAGCAGTAACACCAGCTCTGTTCTTCGCTCTCAAGCTTGAATTCAGTACTGCTCAATTTTGTCTCTGGTTTGATATCCGGAAGTACTAATGCTTGTACGTTAAGTGTGTTACACCGCGTGTGAATAGGGTTACTGATGAAGAACTGGCCGATATGAATCACATGTATGGAGTCACTGAACGCAATGAAACAGCGGCACAAACACACCATGGTGAGCTGTTCACGCAGTGTCGGCAACCACGTCACAGTAGTTTTGCAGTTGAGGGTTGCTGCATCGCTTGTCTTGTATGGTTCAGTGGTCGCATATTACAGGATATTCAATATTATGAGCTATTTTCACAGAAAGAAAGTTAATGTGGTAACAAAGAGAGTACATCGTAATAAAATTATTACTCTGTTACAAGCCACCAGAGACCACCGGTCCCTTAGCGCGCAGCTCGTGGTCTAGCGGCTAGCGTTGATGCCTTTGGATCACATGGCTCCGGGGTCGATTCCCGGCTGGGTTGGGAATTTTCTCTCTCCGGGGACTGGGTATTTGTGTTGTCATCATCATCATAATCATTCGTGACACTGACTAAATTGCAAAAATTGGGACTAAACGGGCGCTGATGACCGCGCAAACCAAACATCATCGTCGTCACGGGTCCCTTATATCAAAATACCCGTCGAAATATACCTAAGCAGTTCTAGTTTCCCCTGTGTGTGTTACTTCCATGGCCATGCTGAACTCCTTAATATCTTATGTAGTAAAATATCCTTCATATTGGTAAATTCTAAGATAATTTAACCCATACTCATAATGCGTAAGCAATGAAGTGTTATGATTTGTCGTACAGATAAAAATTCCAGCTTTTGCGGCTGTGTTTTATTGGTATCTGCCAAACATATTTCGCTCACTGATGCTAGGTATCATCAGTGGTCTATAATGTAAGGGAAATTATGTAATTATACATATTTTCTTAGGAGATCTCTAGTGAATCTTGGTAGCTCACTTAAATTATCTAATTACCAACATATAGTTGTTTTTCTTTTATTTTACATTTTAATTCATCTTTATGGTCTCTTCAAGTGTTCATGTGTTCTTCTGTTTTTACCAAATGCACATGTACAGATTTCGAGTTGATAGCTCACATTTAAAAATTTAACTCCACATAATCTATCCTGTTGCACAGCGCATATGATTTTGCTCACATGCTGTAGGACTGTGTTGGAGTGGGGTTGCAGGGAGGGAGGATGGATGTTGGCACATTCTGTGTGTGCGTGCGTGTGTGTGAGTGTGTGTGTGTGTGTGTGTGTGTGAGAGAGAGAGAGAGAGAGAGAGAGAGAGAGAGAGAGAGAATGGTTGGAATGGCTCTGAGCACTGTGGGACTTAACAGCTGAGGTTATCAGTCCCCTAGAACTTACAACTACCTAAACCTAACTAACCTATGGACATCACACACCTGCGACCGTAGCGGTTGCGCAGTTCCAGACTGAAAGAGAGAGAGAGAGAGAGACTTTTTGTTATTATGCTGAGTTATGAATTAGTGAGAATATTGTCCTTCTAATATATCTTTTTTGCGATTTAGGATATTTTCATTTTTATTTACGGCCTTCTGCATAAAATATTTGTCGGTTTAAAAGGCAAACATGGAGTTTCAAAAGCAAACATGGATGGGACAGTGGTTATATCTATGATGTCACAGCACAAAACTGCTGTACGCCATTTATTAACCGTAACCACCTGAAAGTCCTTAGAGGCTTCGTCTGGACGTCCGGCTGCATTGTGTCCAGTTCGTCTGTTGTGGAGACTGGAAAGGCTATTGGGGCACAACGGCATCGGGCGTCGAAATTCGGATGCGCTGTCGGCTGTCACACTATTGTAATTAGGCCGTGTTTAAGGCACGGCGCCTGTGATCTCGTTATTGGCACGCGACAAAGCTACGTAATTAGTCGCCAGAGTTCGACAAAAGCAGCATTGCTACACCTGACTTTGAAGTGCGCGCTCGCCACGTGCGGCGGCCTTTACCCGGCAGTGCTTTTGTTTCTGTTGACAGCCGTGTTGTTAAGCCACGTCATTCCAGCGGAACAACACGTGTGAAACCACCTACTGTGGTTCCACAGTTTCAGTAACCCAATGGCTTCAGCGGTAGCTGATCAGATTTACCAGAAGTAAATTAGTAAACCCAAAAGTAAACAAAAAAAAATTTAGGTTATGACCATCTGCCGAATTATTCATCGTGAGTCTGCGAGGAGTTATTGTTTCAGACTCGTAGCAGGTGTTGAACAGAATATCGGGGAGTAGTGGTGAGTTTTCCATTTTCACAGAATCACAAATTAGGCAAGAGTGCATATAAAACTGCAGCAGAGTAATACTGTGTGATATTGCTAAATGGGGACAATCTACAGGAAATTTTCCCTGAAAGGATAACAGAACGCAGCGTGTCATTCTCAATGGAGAGAAGTTTTCCGAAGTAAGAGTGATTTCAGGTGTGCCGCAGGGCAGTGTCGTAGGACCGTTGCTATTCACAGTATATATAAATGACCCCCCCCATGAACCATGGACCTTGCCGTTGGTGGGGAGGCTTGCGTGCCTCAGCGATACAGATGGCCGTACCGTAGGTACAACCACAACGGAGGGGTATCTGTTGAGAGGCCAGACAAACATGTGGTTCCTGAAGAGGGGCAGCAGCCTTTTCAGTAGTTGCAGGGGCAACGGTCTGGATGATTGACTGATCTGGCCTTGTAACATTAACCAAAACGGCCTTGCTGTGCTGGTACTGCGAACGGCTGAAAGCAAGGGGAAACTACAGCCGTAATTTTTCCCGAGGACATGCAGCTCTACTGTATGATTAAATGATGATGGCGTCCTCTTGGGTAAAATATTCCGGAGGTAAAATAGTCCCCCATTCGGATCTCCGGGCGGGGACTACTCAGGAGGACGTCGTTATCAGGAGAAAGAAAACTGGCGTTCTACGGATCGGAGCGTGGAATGTCAGATCCCTTAATCGGGCAGGTAGGTTAGAAAATTTAAAAAGGGAAATGGATAGGTTAAAGTTAGATATAGTGGGAATTAGTGAAGTTCGGTGGCAGGACGAACAAGACTTTTGGTCAGGTGATTACAGGGTTATAAATACAAAATCAAATAGGGGTAATGCAGGAGTAGGTTTAATAATGAATAAAAAAATAGGAGTGCGGGTTAGCTACTACAAACAGCATAGTGAACGCATTATTGTGGCCCAGATAGACACAAAGCCCATGCCTACTACAGTAGTACAAGTTTATATGCCAACTAGCTCTGCAGATGATGAAGAAATAGATGAAATGTATGACGAGATAAAAGAAATTATTCAGGTAGTGAAGGGAGACGAAAATTTAATAGTCATGGGTGACTGGAATTCGTCAGTAGGAAAAGGGAGAGAAGGAAACATAGTAGGTGAATATGGATTGGGGGGAAGGAATGAAAGAGGAAGTCGCCTTGTAGAATTTTGCACAGAGCATAACTTAATCATAGCTAACACTTGGTTCAAGAATCATGAAAGGAGGCTGTATACATGGAAGAAGCCTGGAGATACTGACAGGTTTCAGATAGATTATATAATGGTAAGACAGAGATTTAGGAACCAGGTTTTAAATTGTAAGACATTTCCTGGGGCAGATGTAGATTCTGACCACAATCTATTGGTTATGAACTGCAGATTGAAACTGAAGAAACTGCAAAAAGGTGGGAATTTAAGGAGATGGGACCTGGATAAACTGAAAGAACCAGAGGTTGTAGAGAGTTTCAGGGAGAGCATTAGGGAACAATTGACAGGAATGGGGGAAAGAAATACAGTAGAAGAAGAATGGGTAGCTCTGAGGGATGAAGTGGTGAAGGCAGCAGAGGATCAAGTAGGTAAAAAGATGCGGGCTAGTAGAAATCCTTGGGTAACAGAAGAAATATTGAATTTAATTGATGAAAGGAGAAAATATAAAAATGCAGTAAATGAAGCAGGCAAAAAGGAATACAAACGTCTCAAAAATGAAATCGACAGGAAGTGCAAAATGGCTAAGCAGGGATGGCTAGAGGACAAATGTAAGGATGTAGAGGCTTGTCTCACTAGGGGTAAGATAGATACTGCCTACAGGAAAATTAAAGAGACCTTTGGAGAGAAGAGAACCACTTGTATGAATATCAAGAGCTCAGATGGAAACCCAGTTCTAAGCAAAGAAGGGAAAGCGGAAAGGTGGAAGGAGTATATAGAGGGTCTATACAAGGGCGATGTACTTGAGGACAATATTATGGAAATGGAAGAGGATGTAGATGAAGATGAAATGGGAGATAAGATACTGCGTGAAGAGTTTGACAGAGCACTGAAAGACCTGAGTCAAAACAAGGCCCCGGGAGTAGACAACATTCCATTAGAACTACTGATGGCCTCGGGAGAGCCAGTCATGACAAAACTCTACCATCTGGTGAGCACGATGTATGAGACAGGCGAAATACCCTCAGACTTCAGGAAGAATATAATAATTCCAATCCCAAAGAAAGCAGGTGTTGACAGATGTGAAAATTACCGAACTATCAGTTTAATAAGTCACAGCTGCAAAATACTAACGCGAATTCTTTACAGACGAATGGAAAAACTGGTAGAAGCCGACCTCGGGGAAGATCAGTTTGGATTCCGTAGAAATGTTGGAACACGTGAGGCAATACTGACCTTACGACTTATCTTGGAAGAAAGATTAAGAAAAGGCAAACCTACATTTCTAGCATTTGTAGACTTAGAGAAAGCTTTTGACAATGTTGACTGGAATACTCTCTTTCAAATTCTGAAGGTGGCAGGGGTAAAATACAGGGAGCGAAAGGCTATTTACAATTTGTACAGAAACCAGATGGCAGTTATAAGAGTCGAGGGGCATGAAAGGGAAGCAGTGGTTGGGAAAGGAGTGAGACAGGGTTGTAGCCTCTCCCCGATGTTATTCAATCTGTATATTGAGCAAGCAGTAAAGGAAACAAAAGAAAAATTCGGAGTAGGTATTAAAATTCATGGAGAAGAAGTAAAAACTTTGAGGTTCGCCGATGACATTGTAATTCTGTCAGAGACAGCAAAGGACTTGGAAGAGCAGTTGAACGGAATGGACAGTGTCTTGAAAGGAGGATATAAGATGAACATCAACAAAAGCAAAACGAGGATAATGGAATGTAGTCAAATTAAGTCGGGTGATGCTGAGGGAATTAGATTAGGAAATGAGACACTTAAAGTAGTAAAGGAGTTTTGCTATTTAGGGAGTAAAATAACCGATGATGGTCGAAGTAGAGAGGATATAAAATGTAGACTGGCAATGGCAAGGAAAGCGTTTCTCAAGAAGAGGAATTTGTTAACATCGAGTATAGATTTAAGTGTCAGGAAGTCGTTTCTGAAAGTATTTGTATGGAGTGTAGCCATGTATGGATGTGAGACATGGACGATAACTAGTTTGGACAAGAAGAGAATAGAAGCTTTCGAAATGTGGTGCTACAGAAGAATGCTGAAGATAAGGTGGGTAGATCACGTAACTAATGAGGAGGTATTGAATAGGATTGGGGAGAAGAGAAGTTTGTGGCACAACTTGACTAGAAGAAGGGATCGGTTGGTAGGACATGTTCTGAGGCATGGAGGGATCACAAATTTAGCATTGGAGGGCAGTGTGGAGGGTACAAATCGTAGAGGGAGACCAAGAGATCAATACACTAAGCAGATTCAGAAGGATGTAGGTTGCAGTAGGTACTGGGAGATGAAGAAGCTTGCACAGGATAGAGTAGCATGGAGAGCTGCATCAAACCAGTCTCAGGACTGAAGACCACAACAACAACATATAAATGACCTAGTGGATAACATCGGAAGTTCACTGAGGCTTTTTGCGGATGATGCTGTAGTATATCGAGAGGTTGTATCAATGGAAAATTGTACTGAAATGCAGGAGGAGATCTGCAACGAATTGATGCATGGTGCAGGGAATGGCAATTGAATCTCAGTGTAGACAATTGTAATGATGTGCTGCGAATGCATAGAATGACAGATCTCTTATCGTTTAGCTACAATATAGCAGGTCAGCAACCCGAAGCAGTTAATTCCATGAATTATCTGGGAGTAGGCATTAGGAGTGATTTAAAATGGAATGACCATATAAAAATAATCGTCGGTAAAGCAGATGCCAGACTGAGATTCATTGGAAGAATCCTAAGGAAATGCGGTCTGAAAACAAAGGAAGTAGGTTACAGTACACTTGTTGGCCCTCTGCTCGAATACTGCTCACCGGTGAGGGATCTGTACCACATAGGGTTGATAGAAGAGATAGAGATGACCCAACGGAGAGCAGCGCGCTTCGTCACAGGATCATTTACTAATCGCAAAAGCGTTACGGAGATGATAGATAAACTCCAATGGAAGACTCTGCAAGAGAGACGCTCAGAAGCTCGGTACGGGCTTTTGTTGAAGTTTCGAGAACATACCTTCACCGAGGAGTCAAGCAGTATATTGCTCCTTCCTACGTATATCTTGCGAAGAGACTATGAGGATAAAATCAGAGAGATCAGAGCCCTCACAGAGGCATACCGATAATCTTTCTTTCCACGGACAATACGAGACTGGAATACAAGGGAGAACCGATAGAGGTACTCAAGGTACCCTCCGCCACACACCGTCAGGTAGCTTGCGGAATATGGATGTAGATGTAAATGTAGATCAAAAATGTCATTTGGTTATATAGCCAGAGATGCGTTCCAAGGAACATGCACTCATTTGAAAGCCGAGGTATAATACCTTTGACAGCCACCCCACAGCATCAAGTAAGTGGCCTGCCAGCCTAGGGAAAGCCAGATGACCGTCTATAAAATTATGCAGGACTTATTGTCTACGGAATTGCATCTGTGGCGACGGTTTATATTATAATTAAAAATTATTAAAATTTTCCTTTCAATATATTCAAAAAGTCTCATGAGAGAAGTTTACTACAAGCAAGGGGATTAAACAAACGAAAGTTTGTAGAAATCTCTTGAATAGTTTCTGAGAAAGAGGTACACGTATTATTTTTTGAAAATAAATTCCTTAAAAAAGTTAAACATAAATAATCCAAGGAACTCAACAGTATATGTATCATTACCCTGTAAAGCATGGTACAATATTTCACTGACGAATTTTCAAAATTGTGGATTTGGGGCACCTCTTAAATACTGTGTGTGTTTCAAGAACGTCCCCCTTTAACCTGCCAGGTATCGTTTCCTGCAGGTTGTGTCGTTGTCGTTGTTCAGCAAAATCACCTTGTATGTTGTTTACATTAATCACCTGAAAAACAGTCGATGGCCAAGTAAGAGTATGCTACGTAGAGTTCACCTTTAAAGAAGACAAGTAAGCATAAATAAAAATAGCAAGATCTCCGTTAGGATGTAGAAAGGACTGAGGAATTTGATCTAATAGGGATGCTGTAGGTTCCTGTAAACAGAACGCCACATACACATATAATATTCAAACAATTTATCAAAGTTATATGTCAAACCAAATTACATTCTTTAAGGTTTGACTCATCAGTAACTGAGGTAGTAGCTGGGATAGTGTGAAAAGACACTTTATAAAAGCTTGTTGATTGCGTTTAAACGCTTAAGAGGAATGCAAGGCTCGTAGAAGCTGTTCTGACTGTAAAAAATCGCTAACCGCAGTTCAGGTCCATGTGAGCACGTTATGATTCTCCGTGGTTTGCCACTCATCTTCTTCCGCTGCCACTGTCCTTGCTTATCGAGAGGCTGTTGCTCCGTACCCACTACTTTAAACTGCAGTTTGGCAAATGACTCTAAATTCCCAAGCAATTTAGAGAACTGCTTTCGTAACGGTGAACGCGAATGACTGTGTTACGCCTAGTGCTGGATATTCACAGTAGCTTAGTTCGGTGTATGTCTTCTTCTGTAATCGACAAATTGTGCATTCAGAACTTCCATTTTCCAGGCTTCTGGCCAAAGCCATAGTAATTGTAACAACGAGGAAAATAAGGAAGTACCTTCTGGTAAACCTTCCGGGATGTAAGGTCGTGGTCCATGAAACTCTTCAGCTCCTAACGTTTCGTCCAGAGCTGCGCTGGACATCTTCAGAGGGGTGTTTCTCCTCCGGTGAGTCTTGCCGACCGACAGACATCTGAGAGCGACTTATATATCGTATAGATCTCAGACGTCCGACCCGTCAGTCGGCAAGACTCACCGGAGGAGAAACACCCCTCTGAAGATGTCCAGCGCAGCTCTGGACGAAACGTTAGCAGCTGAAGAGTTTCATGGACCACGCCCTTACATCCCGGAAGGTTTACCAGAAGATATGTCATCCGGTCGTGAAATCATTCGTACCATAATAAGGAAGTAGTTGTTCTAATCATGTAACTACAGTATTTATCATGCAGACAGCGTTTCCTACCGAAATGTCTTCATCAGGTAAAGCATCGCAGTCATTAAAATGCTGAGGAGTAGTGATCAAATCCCTAAAAGGCGGTTTAACAAGTTTTGCCTACATTAATCCAAGCAAATGCGGGGATGGCTTCTTCAAGAATTCCAGCTGACCCACTGCACGGTTTCTAATGACCTCCACGTGTATAACAAGTTAAAACACTTGCTGTCCCTGCATTTTCACCGCCTACTGCTTAGATGCTCCAACAGTGTAACATTTGCCACACCTGAATGATAAATATAAAGTGTGTTTCAAGATAAATTTATCCGATTTCACTATAACCTACTACATCTTCTGCGTTCGGATAGAAACTTGGCGCTAATTTTAACCTATACATGGATTACAAAGATATTACGTTCGAAAAAACCATCCAATTTTAAAAGGTATATCTTTTATATGTCCCCATGAACCATGGACATTCTTGAGGTGTGGTGGTTTGTACACCTCAAAGATACATATAGCCCTTCCGTAGATGCAAAGCGCAACGGAGGGATATTTGTGGAGAGGTCAGGCTAATCCGTGGTTCCTGAAGAGGAACAAGAGCCTTGTTAGTAGTTACAGGGGCAACAGTCTGGATGTCTGACTGATCTGTCCTTGTAACATTAGACAGCATGGCGTTGCTGTTCTGGTACCGGGAACGGCTGAAAGTAAGGGGACTGTATCCGTAATTTTTCCCAACGGCATGCAACACTACAGTATGGCTTAATGACGATGGCGTCCTTTTGAGTAGAATATTCCAGAGGTGGGATAGTACCTCACGCGGATCGCCATCTACACTCATCGAACTTTGGACAATGAAATAGCGCCCAAACTTGCTGCATAGTCGAAGCCAAAATAAACCGGCAACTATCAACTGGTAACAAGATACAGTTTCGATTCCGGATTTATAATGCTGCCAAAGATTCTATCTCAGACCATGATAAACATATATTGTGAAATCGGGAGAAACACCCTGCATATATGAGTGTCTGCCAATAGACGTCAAGTTCATAATATTTAGTGCTTCAGGAAACATTAGTAAATTGATTTTTGCAACGTGTAGATGGATTTAACCCACTCTAATTCTGCTCATTACGTGTTTCATGCGAAGCCCGGTGATAGTAAAATAACATCTTTCTTTCTCTCTCTCGCTACAAACCAAATGATTTAAGTCTCAAACTTTTATAGCGCGATATTCGGTTTGATATTCTGAAACAAAACGCAAAGAGTAACCAGTATAGCAGAAATGACTAAGCAGTGATTGTTCCTTCGGTTTTAGTTATTTCTCACGTCACGGATCAATACATTAATATATTTCGAGCGATAGTTTCTTTTGCATAGTTTTCCAACGAGAGAGAATCAGATATGCTTTGATTGGTTTGGCAGTTCTGCACCTTAGTATAATGTGTGCAACTACTAATTCGAGGCTCTTTGACTTTTTTCTATTTTACAATGACATTACGAGTAAACAAGCATTTATGTATCGACACTTACGCCACTATAAATAGTAGGAGAGACAGTGTTTTCACGGAAAAAAGTGTTGTGTTGTGAAAAGATGGAAGGGCAACAGTAGGTGAGCAACAACTTCAACAATTTTTTATCTCCTCTATAAAGCTTATGCATGTATATTTCAAAACGTTCACTTTTACAGCGTTGACAGGTATTACCTGGTAACATTTAGAGACCACCCTCTTTCAAAGTGGGAATGAACGTGCTGCGTAATTCTCGATTACAAGACAATTACTTGTTATTCAGTTCGAAGAAAAAAAACTTTAAACACCACAACGGCAAACATGTAATAGACGCCAGAAATAATTCATACACTTCCCAGCTATAACTATTTATTCAGTTTAATGATTTACACAGAATTTAACTGCAATACCCGCTTTAGATATTAGTATGCAAAGAACAAAAATAACATTGGCTTTCAGTGACTGGCACAAAGCTGCGATATTAGCTGCCTTAGTTCAGACAACATGTGTTCTGCGCTCGGATACTGTCCCACGGTGCTAAACAGATATTCAGCACAAAGCAAGGGAAATTATAATGAGTTGCTAATTGTTAACAGCGAAAATTATCCGGTGGCAGTGTTTTTAACTGATAATTGTTTTGTGCCGGGCAGAACTCGTGCTCGAAATATTGCAGTATTGGATCATTTTTAATTACCAGTACGAACGTAACTCCATTATCGGAGATGCTATTCAGAACTACAAATTCTCTAAACATATGTATGTTACATTTCACCTATGGGGCACTACAATTTTCATTTCTTTCGGGCAGAAGGAACATGTTCGTGTAGTGTGGCATCTCGTGAATAAAAATCCTTTACACTATTATTCTTAGCATGGAGAGGTCTACTGTATTAGATCATATTATACCTGAACTTTAAAATAAGTGGAAATGTAAAGGAGGCGTGATAAGCGTACTCATCAGATCTGAGCAAACGCTACACATTTCATTGTTTTTATGTCGATGATCCCCTAGGAGAAAAATGAAAAATAGGTACTTACATTTTTGGTATTTCCAAAGAAGCAGCGATAAAGCAACATCAATTTTTTTTCAGATGACAAACCAAAAAACATTACTCTTAGAATTAATTTTGCGACGGTAAGTTCCTAGATTCTCTCGGATTTCCAGAAGCCTACATTGGACACTTCAGATAAGTACGAAATGCATTGTTTATTACTTATAATCTGGATGACTGTACAAAACTGCCACAGCACAACAACCTTTTGGCGTGGTTGTAGTGGAACTGGCTCCTCCGATTATTATAGGTGGTACCTGTACGGTGCAGACGATTGTAAATCTCCAAACAGCAACAAGAAACGGCTGAGTTTAGGATAACTTTCGTCTGGAGAATGACCAGAAACAGTGCTCTTCATCTTAACACAGCATGTGGTAGAGGTGCTTGGCATTAACCCAGAACATTCATACATATACCACATAATTTTCTTCTTCCCGAATACATTCCGATGAAAATGATGTTTTAATATCGCCACAATTTGTGTCAGCTACTTGGTTTGCAGTGACATCGGAGCACACCAATTTACAGAAGCGAGTCGAAACAAAGCTTACGTTGCCTAATTTATTATGTAATTTCGTAATGTAACCCAGACCGTGGATATATAAGTACTAATCGGCCTATATCAGTCTGTTCGTTGAACAAGCCATAAAGGAATGAAAAGGCATATTTCGAAAAGGAATTAATGTTCAAGGGGAAGAAAAAAAAAAACTTGAAGGCATGCCGATCACATTGTGAGACCACAAAGGACCTGAAAGATCAATATAACAGAAATAATAGTATCGTCAAAAGAGGCTATAAGATGAACATCAACAAATGTAAAACGATAGGTAAAGGAGTGTAGTAAGACTTAGATGATGGTGAGTGGATTAGAGTAGGAAAAAGTTTTGCTATTTTGGCGAAAAGGTAAGTGATGATGGCTGGAGGAAATAAGCAGACTAGGAATAGCAAGAACAACGTTTCCGAAAAATTAATATTTCTTACTTCTGATATACATTTTCATGGTAGGAAGCATTTTCTGAAAGTATTGCGACACTGCAGTAGCCTTGAGAGGAAGCGAAAAGTGGACGATAATACGTGCAGATAAGAATAGAGAATAGAAGCTTTTGAAATGTCGTGCTGTAGAAGAGTCCTGACGATTGTCTGATTGCCTGGGTAGACTTAATTACTGAGGTGCCGAATGGAAGTGGTGAGTAAAGCAAATTGAGTGAAAGAAGGGATCAGTCGATACATTCAGTACTACGTTCATCGACAAATAGTTTAGTTCTCGAAGGAAGAGGATGTGTGTGTGTGTGTGTGTGTGTGTGTGTGTGTGTGAGGGGATGGGGTGGGGGGGGGGGGGGGGGGAAATCTGTGAAGGGAGCCCAAAGACATCAAGAAGCATGCACAAGATACACTATAGTAAAGAGTGCATCTCCAGGTTTTGGCGGCGAAAAGACTGTTCCATTAAGTTTCGGGTGTGCAGCCGCAAGAAATCTCCTTCTTCTTCTGAAGACGGAGAAGGAGATTTCTTGCGGCTGCACACCCGAAACTTAATGGAACAGTATAGAAAGAGGTTCATCAAACATCAAACGAGGTTTCGGACTGAAGTCCAGAACAACTACCGTTAGCATTTCAAATTGACTGCAGCGATGACACCTGGTAATCCAGCAGCATTTCGTCTGATTCATTACTTTATGCATTTCCGAAGTACTGTTTTGTCTGTTGATGTTTCACTAGTAAGGATTAAAATTTAAATTTCGACTTTCTCACCCAAGTAGTAAGAAGAGTAGTTCTATTAACTCTCGCAGCACTGGAGGGGGGGAGGGAGAGGAGGGGAGGGGCAGGGGTAATTTATGCCCACCTTTTGAAAATATTGTAATTTAGTTAATTACTTTATATTTACAAATTTGGAAAATAACATTTATTGCTTTTAGTAAATTCTTCTAGGGATTACATAAATGTTTTAAATATTTCATTTAAACTAAACCCAAAAATTTAAGTCTTAAATTTTACACAGTGAATGTCTTATTCGGAATTTTCCAGTTCAGCAAAATTATGTTTTGAGAAAAAGCCAACAACAATTAATAAATTTTGCAGGCTGTAGTACACGGCATGAAAACGTGTTGATATTGCTAAGAGTGTGCTAAAAGATATTTTCAGCTTCTGGACCCTACATACACGTCAGTATCTTCTTAATGAGCGTAGGACGTCAACGGGCCGACTTGGATCAGGAGACACACCGCAGGATATTTTAATTTCCACGGAGTATATTTTCACAAATAACGTCATAAAACTTTGACAGCATGACCAGGAAGGATTCAAGATTCACACTCATAGCAGTGGAAGTTCTACAACTTTAAGAAAATAATTTTTTACATGTGCAATTTCATCATTTTTTCACTTACTAGCGGCTGCATTTGTTGTTATAGGTACACTTTTCTTCATAAGTAAGAGACATTCATCGGTGAATTTTGCACAGCATACAAATCATACTTACAGATGTATGAAACGCTAGAATTTATTTAATATATGAAACAATAAAGGGGTTCTCACATTTCAAACTTCATGTTTAGAGAAAACTCAAATTTTATAGTCAATTATCTCAATTTTTACCACAGTTTTTACAGATTTGGAAAATTCTAGAGTTATGCGTTAAGGCGTTTGTGCTCAGTACGCATACCAAGTTTGAAAGTAATAGGATATTTATTTTGGATGTTACATGTACCTAAATACAGAAATTTGTGTATTGCGGAAAATGACCGTTAAAGTTTTTGCTTGTATTTGGCATTCTTTTAGAACTGTCCAGCACCTAAGGAGGTTCTTTCTCTTTCTGTAAATCAGTTTTCTTCCTTTTCACATTCCTATGATGCACTATTCTTCATTTTATCACCTTCAAAAATGGTTTATCTGTTTTCACTACACACTCTCTGTCTATCGCATACAAAACTTTTCTGCCGTTCACTCCGGGCTTAGTTCGCGTTTTCTCTAAAACATATTTCTTGCTTTGCACACCATGATAAAAAATGAAACTGCATCATAAATACCAATAGAAAGTGCATTTATTCCCACAATAATGATTTTTTGGCAATCTTTCCCGTACTTATCGGTTAAAACTTTCATTGGGGTTTTGGGTACCGCCATGAAGACATTTCTTCAATACTTTTTCATTTGCAAGGTCCCTAAATATAAGTTTGATGGCTTCCATTACAGCAGTTGGCTGAGAATTCCTGTGATGGTATTCTTTACCACCAACAGTTGACCTTTGGTAGCCATAACATGACTCACTTCCTTTTGGGCACAAGTTGTGGATAGTGTTTTTGTCTGTGGTTATTTTGTGGAAGTATAAAACCCAAACTGCTTGATTCATATTTTTCAAGTCCCCTGTGTACCTTCTTACTGTCAAGCCATAATATGTCTGTAGCTTGTCGGTTCCTGCATCTCTCAATCACCCTGTCCCTTTTATTCCTTCCCACCAGATAATTTATCCCTGACAAATCTTGACTCAGCCTTCTAAGTCTAGTGACAATGCCTGGCGCAAATACAAACATCCGAATTCTACAGAGTGAAATACACTCACGTATGACAGAAGAATGCCGTGCAAGGGGGAGTGGCGCAGCATCTTGTTACACTTAAGACCAAAAAATGTGCCTTGTAGTCTCTAAAATATGTATGTTTTACACATCAAATTATTCATGGATATGTGCGCTACAAAATAGGCATATTTTTTTAAAAAATCGTAATTTTTAAATTTTTTACGTCCTACTTCCCCTTAAAAAGTATATGTTAATGTAAGTCAACAACAATTACCAATTTTTTTCAATTTTTCAGGGTGGGCATAAGGTACACCTCACTTGGTAATGTGCGTTAAGAAAAATGAGTAGGTATTCCTAGAGTTGAGAGACGGGGGAGAAAATCAGACGGGAGAATGCTCTAAAGAGTATTCGAAAACTTCCAGTGTCATAACGGCTCACCCGGATTTTGCTTTTGTAGGAGTGAACGAAGATTAGTGCTTATGCAAGGCTACAGAGAAAGCCAGCGCGCCCAGCGGAGCGTGGCGGCGACGTGAGCAGCGATTTCCCCATAAGCCGCGCGTCACGTCACGTCCTCGCCTGAAGCAGGGTCGCCACTTTGCACAGGTCTTTTCCCGTCCTGTCTCCCACCTCGCGTTGCTCATCAGCAGGCGCCAAGAGCAGACAGTAAAACTTATTACGACTGCATCCTGCCTAATATTATACACTGAAGCGCCGAAGAAACTGGTATACCAATGCGTATTCAAATACATGTAAACAGGTAGAATACAGCGCTGCGGTCGGCAACGCCTATATAAGACGACAAGTGTCTGGCGCAATTGTTTGATCGCTTACTGCTCCTAAAGTGGCAGGTTATCAAGATTAGGGTGAGTTTGAACGTGGTGTTTTAGTCGGCGCAAGAGCGATTGGACACAGCATCTCCAACGTAGCGATGAAGTGGCGATTTTCCAGTACGATCATTTGAAGAGTGTACTGTGAATATCAGGAATCCAGTAAAGCATCATATCTCCGATATGGCCGCAGCTGGAAAAGTATACTGCAAGAGCGGCACCAACAACGACTGAAGAGAATCGTTCAACGTGACAGAAGTGCAACCCTTATGCAAATTGCTGCATATTTCAGTGCTGGGACATCAACAAGGGCCATCGTGCTAACCATTCAACGAAACATCATCGATATGAGCTTCCGGTGCCGAATGCCCACTCGTGTACCCTTGATGACTGCACGTCACAAACTTTTACGCCTCGCCTGAACCCCTAAACACCGACTTTGGACTGTTGATGACTGGAAACGTGTTGTCTGGTGGGACGAGTCTCGTTTCAAAAAAGTGTCGAGCGGATGGACATGTACGGGTATGGCCGGCCGAAGTGGCCGTGCGGTTAAAGGCGCTGCAGTCTGGAACCGCAAGACCGCTACGGTCGCAGGTTCGAATCCTGCCTCGGGCATGGATGTTTGTGATGTCCTTAGGTTAGTTAGGTTTAACTAGTTCTAAGTTCTAGGGGACTAATGACCTCAGAAGTTGAGTCCCATAGTGCTCAGAGCCATTTGAACCATTTTGTACGGGTATGGAAACAACCTCATGTATCCATGGATCCTGCATGCCAGCAGGGTACTGTTCAAGCTGGTGGAGTCTCTGTAATGGCGTGGAGCGTGTACAGCTGGAGCGATATGGGACCCCTGATACGTCTAGATACGACTCTGACAGGTGACATGCACGTAAGCATCCTATCTGATCACTGAATCCATTCATGTGCATCGCGCATACCGACGGACTTGGACAACAATGCGACACCCCACACGTCCAGAAATGCTACAGAGTGTCTCCAGGAACATTCTTCTGAGTTTAAACACTTCCGCTGCTCTCCAAAATCCCCAGACATGAACATTATTGGGTGTATCTCGGTTCCCTTGCAACGTGCTGTGCAGAAGAGATCTCTCTCCCCCTCCCCCCCTCCCCCCCCCCTCCCCACCGTACGCTTACGGGTTTATGGACAACCTTGCTGGATTCATGGTGTCGACTCTCTCCAGCACAACTATAGACATTAACGAGTGCATGCCACGTCGTGTTGCGGCACTTCTGCGTACTCGCGGGAGCCCTACACGACATTAGTCAAATGTACCAGTTTCTTTGGCTCTTCAGTGTATATCAGGCAGGATATACAACCATTATATATTAAAAAGTAGTTATTTTTCTTTTGAGTCACGTAGTATAGTCATTTGGAACTGAAGTAAGATTATTTTATTTATACTGTGTGTTGATGTATTTTAGCAAAAGTTCTGTTTTATATTATTGGTGCGCATTGTGAGATAAGCTTATTGGGACGGCTACTATCTTGAGCTCTTGTATCATTAAATTACTGATATTATTATTCTTGATATCCAAATTAAGTGCAAAGGCTTAAATTTTGGTGTGCACTCTGGTGTCGTAATATATAGTTTAATAACGGAAATATTAACTACACTGGCGGAAAAAAATCACAGCATGAAAAAGAATTTTTGCGACATAAACGAAAGTTGGTAGGCTTGTTTCTATATCTGAACGATGATGTCTATTGAGATACCCTGCCAGTCGCATGAGAGTGGCACTAGTAGGGTGCAAATCAGGTTTGCTTTAAATACACGCTGCAACTGTTGTGAGCTTTAGTTACCTTTCAGAATGAACGTGATGACGTTAGTCAAAAATGCCTTCAAGACGTCAGAGAGGTCATTATGGACGCCTCACTGAGTTTGAACGTAGTTATATGTTTGAACGAAGTAGTGTAATAGGACTACGAGAAGCTGGATGTTACTTCTGCGATATTGCAAAAAGACTTAGTACGAATGTAGCCGCAGTACGAGGTGCATTCAAGTTCTAAGGCCTCCGATTTTTTTTCTCCGGACTGGAAAGAGATAGAAACATGCGCATTGTTTTAAAATGAGGCCGCGTTCATTGTCAATACGTCCCAGAGATGGCAGCACCGTACGACAGATGGAATTTTACCACCAGCGGCGAGAATGACAACTGTTTTAAATACTTAAAATGGCGACGTTTTCCTTACTTGAACAGCGTGCAATCATTCGTTTTCTGAATTTGCGTGGTGTGAAACCAATTGAAATTCATCGACAGTTGAAGGAGACATGTGGTGATGGAGTTATGCATGTGTCGAAAGTGCATTTGTGGGTGCGACAGTTTAATGAAGGCAGAACATCGTGTGACAACAATCCGAAACACAAGCCGGTCTGACGACATGGTCGAGAAAGCGGAGAGAATTGTTTTGGGGGATCGCCGAATGACTGTTGAACAGATCGCGTCCAGAGTTGGCATTTCTGTGGGTTCTGTGCACACAATCCTGCACGACGACCTGAAAATGCGAAAAGTGTCATCCAGGTGGGTGCCACGAATGCTGACGGACGACCACAGGGCTGCCCGTGTGGCATGTTGCCAAGCAATGTTGACGCGCAACGACAGCATGAATGGGACTTTCTTTTCGTCGGTTGTGACAATGGATGAGACGTGGATGCCATTTTTCAATCCAAAAACAGAGCGCCAGTCAGCTCAATGGAAGCACACAGATTCACCGCCACAAAAAAAATTTCGGGTAACGGCCAGTGCTGAAAAAATGATGGTGTCCATGTTCTGGGACAGCGAGGGCGTAATCCTAACCTATTGAGTTCCAAAGGGCACTACGGTAACACGTGCATCCTACGAAAATGTTTTGAAGAACAAATTCCTTCCTGCACTGCAACAAAAACGTCCGGGAAGTGCTGCGCGTGTGCTGTTTCACCAAGACGACGCACCCGCACATCGAGCTAACGTTACGCAACAGTTTCTTCGTGATAACAACTTTGAAGTGATTCCTCATGCTCCCTACTCACCTGACCTGGCTCCTAGTGACTTTTGGCTTTTTCCAACAATGAAAGACACTTTCCGTGGCCGCAAATTCACCAGCCGTGCTGCTATTGCCTCAGCGATTTTCCAGTGGTCAAAACAGACTCCTAAAGAAGCCTTCGCCGCTGCCATGGAATCATGGCGTCAGCGTTGTGAAAAATGTGTACGTCTGCAGGGCGTTTACAACGAGAAGTAACGCCAGTTTCATCGATTTCGGGTGAGTAGTTAATTAGAAAAAAAATCGGAGGCCTTAGAACTTGAATGCATCTCGTACATGACTGCTGGCAGCAGTGGTTACTGGAATGTACGGACACAAGAAGAACGGGTTGCAGACACAACGTGGCACTACCGTGAGGGCAGACCATAGTCTTCGGAGTGGGTCTCCGGCACATCGTACTGCATCTGCAGCGCCAATTGGTGTAGCAGTTGGCACCACAGTGACACAAACTCCTGTTACAAATTGCTTACTTCAATAACAGCTCAGAGTCAGGCTCCCTGTAGAGTGCATTCGACTGACCCCAAACCATAGCCATCTGCGACTTCAGGTGGTGTCAAGCGAGAGCTCATTGGAGGGCAGTATGGGTGTCTGTAGCGTTTCCTGATGAAAGCTGGTTCTGCCTCGGTGCCACTGATATTGTTTGTGGGTTAGAAGGTAGGAACCAACCTGTCCGCGTGCTAGACACATTGAACCTAAGCCTGGAGTTATGGTCTGGTGTGCGATTGCGTACGACAGCAGGAGCTCTGGTGATTCGACCTGTGGTGCTGCCATTCATGAACAGCAATCCAGGGGGTGCGTTTCAGCAGGATAACTCTCGCTGTTGCAACCCAATACGCTCTACAGAATGTCGACACACTGCCTTCGCGAGCACGATCACTAGCTCTTTCTCCTATCGAGCACATATGGAACATAATCGGACGACAGCTCGAGTGTCATCCACAACCAACATTAACTGTACTGACCGACCAAGTGCAACCGACATGGAACTCCAGTCCACAAACCGACATCCGGCACCTGTACAACACAATGCATACACGTTTGCATGGTTACAACGGTTACTAATGCACCAGCATTTCACATTTGCAATGGGTAACCTGCGATGTTGCAATGTCAATCACTTAAATGTATTACCTAAACGAATGTACGAGTACATCCGAAACTTCATTACTCTGCATTAATTATTTTTTGGTGTTGCGATTTTTTCCGTCGGTGTATAAGCTGCCGCTTGCACAATCCCAGCCAAAATCCACGTTTGAAGGGTGATTTGTGCTTCCTTAGCTTTAGTTTGTATTTGATCTAATTGACCTTGAATATTATCACGCGGTGTTTGTATTTCCTTGTTAGTTACTTGGCTGGTCGGAGTGGCCGAGCGGTTCTAGGCGCTACAGTCTGGAACCGCGCGACCGCTACGGTCGCAGGTTCGAATCCTGCCTCGGGCATGGATGTGTGTGATGTCCTTAGGTTAGTTAGGTTTAAGTAGTTCTAAGTTCTAGGGGACTGATGACCTCAGCAGTTAAGTCCCATAGTGCTCAGAGCCATTTGTTAGTTACTTTCAGCCCCAATGTTATGCGCCCTTCTAATTCAGTTTGCCATTGTGTTATACGTCCTTCTATATGCCTTTCTGATTCCTGAGATTGTTGTAATAAACGCTGCAACATTGCAAATATGCACCATTTTCGCCTGTTGCCATCTGATGTAACGGTTCCCTATCTCGTTTTTATGAACCATTTCCTCCACTTCCGAACATAGTGTAGGAGCACTAACACTCGTTCTTTCATGCAGTTACAAGCCTGACTGATTCAATATGATTACGTTTGGTTCAATATGCTGTAAATCACTATCTACAGACTCCAGCGTGTGATTCATTAGCAACCCCGTTCAAATGTCCATTCTTTGTACCATATTGAACATCATGTGTTGCATTTTCGGTCTGATTCGGTATTTCTACGTATTCGGTCTCGTGTTGTTCGCGCTGATCTACCTGTTGCGTGTCCAACTCGATCCTCTCAAGATCTTCCACGACTTCTCTTTGTCTTAATCTATTATTTTCTGCCATTTTTGAGCGTTCCTCTAAACGATGCTGTTCGCGAATGTTCCTAACCTGACTACGCGTTAGCATTTGATCGTAAGACCCCAAAATACTGCGTCACACGACGTACTAAAGCAGTGGCATAAGTTGGGCACAGAGTCTACATAATGGTCGCAGGCCTCCAGCGCGTCTTCAAGGCACTAACATTAGCTGCACAGTATGTATCAGCCGCATACTGCCAAGGCTCTTTTTAAAAGGACAAGGTGGATTTTCTTCCCCGTCCTTCCTCAGTCCGAGTTCACATTCTCTCTAAACCTTGTCCTAATCTTCCTTCCGGCTCGTAGCAAACGCGATTAGCGCAACGGATTAGAGCGTTACGCATCTGATATTCCCGGCCTGGAGGACACCTGCCTTCGGCCGCCTCCCTGCCGACCTCTGAGGAATGTCCGGACTACCGACGCCGTCAGCAAGGCCGCCGTGCAGACGTTCTGCTCTGCAACAACAGAGGCGCTGCCGTCGCACCTCTTCTTGCAGCTCAGCGGAAGAGAGCGGCATTCTTGCATCTTCTTACGCCCTGGCGCCGCTAGTTCGTGCATCGACTATTTAACGCGTATCAGCGACGTCGAGGCACCCTGTCAGTCCCGGAAAAAGGTATCGCATACCTGCCACAGAGTCCTGGGAGCTTAATCGCTTTTTATTTTCAAGTAATGGGGAAGGCGTGACACGCGTGAAATAACATACCACTGAAAAGTTGTAAATCCTTAGCGGTGTGAGAGGAGAATAACAGTTCTTTCTTGTTACACGAGCTGAGAGAGTGAAAAACTATATATAACACTGAACACTCGCCATGGACATACAAGTTATGAATTGTTCAAACAAATTTCGGGCTTGCAGCCGGTCGTCGTTCAATACTTCGTACGATATTTCAACTGGGCACCTGCCAGTCATCTTCAGGTGAGCCGTCGCAGTCTGGCGAAAACGTTTTTTTTTTCTTTTTTTTCCTTTATTGATTTTCAATTCCCCCCGTAGGGGGCGGGCTGGCAGCAGCTTAGTACGCTGCTCTACAGCCTACAGACTTTAAAAAAAACGGAAGAAGAAAAGAAACAAGAAAAACAGGCGATAAAACGGTGACGTAAAGTGAAAAATGGCGGAAAAATGCGGAAAGTTAAAACACAAAGCAAAAGGGGTTGGCAATGTTAAGAAAAGACACAGGAATCAGACAAGTAACATTGTACACACACAATTAAAAAACATGGCGACAGTCTGGTTTCTGTTCGCAAGAGATAAAAAGCACACCCAGCGACAGTATGATGGCCGTTCGCAACACTTCCCAAAAAACACAACACGGAACACTCACTGCAAAACACTCACAGTAAAACACTGCATGAAAATGGCGGCACAAAGATGACACTCCCGAGCCAAAGGCAGATGGGTTGGGGGGGGGGGGGGCGAAAACGTCATTCGTTCCGCAATATATAGCGTACTGTAACTATTCTACGCATGCGTCGAAAACTAGAAAGATGAACCACACTGCCCGCCGGCAGCGCCCTCGCTGGTGGAATAGCGGAACTCAGTCGCCCTCGGCATTGCTGTTTGCCACGGCCGTCGACGCACTCTGTCGTCTTCGATTAGAGCAAATCGTGGAGATGATGGGATGCCACGCACTGTCCAGCTGGTAGCCGTGTCACGGTTTAACAGATTTTCCGCCAGTCGTATTTCTACGGATTCTTTAATAATGAAGTCCCAGAAGGACGTTGCTGTGGACAAAATCATTGTTTTCTCGTACTCCATTGAATGTCCAGTAGAAATACAATGTTCAGCAATAGCGAACTTGCTTGGCTGCAAAAGGCGGATATAACGTTGATGTTCAGTGCAGCGTTCTTTCACGGTGCGTGTAAGCCATACCACATTGGCACGGTATCTTGTCAATTCCGGCCTTTCATAGTAACAGATTGTCCTTAACTGATCCCACAAGGTCCTCACTCTTCGATGGTGGGCGGAAAACCACTTTTACCTGAAATTTTCGGAGGATTCTTGCTATTTTAAACGAAGTGTTGCCAACGAAAAGAAGAAAAGCTAGAGATTATTCCGGCATGTTCTCCTCTTTATTCACTTCCTGCTTCTCAGTTTTAACTGTTAGTGCCTTGTTAACCTGCCGGATGGAATACCCATTTTCACTTAATACTGTCTTTAGATGGGAGACTTCTTGAGGTAAGCTATCTAGATCTGAGACAGTATGAGCTCTATGAACAAGTGTTTTAGGCAAACTCATGGTTTGCGATGGGTGATGGCAACTCGATGCTTGCTTAGAATTCAAAAGTTATGAATTGCAATTACTAACAGAAAGACGAGAGGATAGCATGAAAGAGAGAGATGGAACGACCCAATGGACAAGTAAACAGGTCTAATGCTCGCCGTAGTGCTCACTGAATAGTAACTTACAGGATGACAGTTATTGAACTACATAAAATAAAATTGTCGTAACATCTGAACGGTTTGCATTAGGACGTTCAACCTGCACGGCTGGCTGCGGGGCACGATGGGAACTAGTATGCGCAAGGGAATAAAAGAGACCCTCTCAGAACTAAAAGTCGTTACAGTAAAGGTGAACTACAGCATCTGAAAAAAAAACAATGGACATTTTTCGACAATATAGCGTTAAATACACAACAAATAAATTGTAAAAGTCACTTTCCATGCGGAATAAAAGCTACGAACCGTGAAACTTACTCAGTATCGGAGCATTCTCTACGAAATTCATGGCATAAAAGTTTCTATACTTCATGCTTGAACACATCTACAATTTCTTTCCTCTCCTGTTGGCAAATGGTGTGCCGGAAGAGAACTCACGACTTTCTAATGCAGTCAGTTAGCAACATACAATATGGAGAAATTGATGTGATCTAACGGTTATTAGCCCTCGAAAAATTTCTGTTGAGAAAGTCACATGCCATTAGCTGGTTTTGATCATCTCCAGGCTTCTAACAGACTTCTACGCGTGTCTATGACCTGTCCCTGGGTGAAAACAGAAAGGCTAATTATGAGAATATATGAGATGACTGATGCACAGTAATTGGTAATATATGTTTTATTCGCCCATTCATGCGATGTACGGCAAAACTCTGTTGTAAAGAGAATGTTCGCTCAATTTTTTCAAAATACGACTCTGCAACCAAAACCGATATTCACAGAACTGAAAACGGCAGACAGCAGCGAAAACCTGACAAATTTCTGAGGCAGTAGTAAATGAAAAGATTTAATATAATTGTTCACAACGGAATAAAATGAGTTAGGAATATTGGGAACCAGCTGGTATTCGGAAAAAAATCAGACTCATTGGTCCACCACAGGTTCAGCTATAGTAAACGGCGAAAGATCATGAGTGAATGGACACCGGAATCGTAATTCAAGTCACAGAAGTAGAGTGAACCTGGACGAGTGAGACAATAAAGACCTGTTGGAAAGAACACATAATTCTGAAAGGTCGGAACGAATCAAGGAAGTTACCTCTCCCAAGCATTTTTGCCATCTCTCCGGTTACTGCATAACACCGAAACAAAACTGAGCCCAAAAAAGCCCACCTGAAGCTTTTCCAAGTTTTTAACTAATTAAACCATACACTGTGTGTCTCTCCTATGCATCGAAGGCGCACTCTCTCAGGCTTTTCGGCAGAGATTTGCAATTTGATTTATGCAATGTGTGATGAATAGATCTAGGAAGATACTGTTCATAAAGCCGATAACTACAGAACACTTCTGCAATACTGGTGGAATTCCTTGGTAATTTGATGCTAAAACATACCGTAAAATTGCACGATCCCACCACATTTATGTAACTGCCCATGTTCGACGTCAACATGCCACGACCACCCACAGAAAAGCAGTGGTAGGAATACAAAGCGTGTCGGAGGAAGAGGGGGGAGCTCGCGGACAAGAGTGCAATCATTCTCACAATGTGGAAATGAAGCGATATATATGAGGTCCAAAAGGGCCAAGGATGGAAGAGCTAAGTTAGTAAACTGCTCGCATGCCACCGTGCTTAAAGTATATCGCGCATGTCAAGAAGGCGCTATCCAAAAGCACCAAGGGTCATAGAAGACAGTGGTTGACGTCGGTTTGCAGTAGGGTTTTGGAGCATATACTGTATTCAAACATAATGAATCACCTCGAGGGGAACGATATATTGATACGTAATCAGCATGGTTTCAGGAAACATCGTTCTTGTGCAACGCCGCTAGCTCTTTATTCGCAGGAAGTAATGGCCGCTATCGACAGGGGATCTCAAGTTGATTCCGTATTTCTAGATTTCCGGAAAGCTTTTGACACCGTTCCTCACAAGCGACTTCTAATCAAGCTGCGGGCCTATGGGGTATCGTCTCAGCTGTGCGACTGGATTCGTGATTTCCTGTCAGGAAGATCGCATTCCGTAGTAATAGACGGCAAATCATCGAGTAAAACTGAAGTGATATCAGGTGCTCCCCAGGGAAGCGTCCTGGGACTTCTGCTGTTCCTGATCTATATAAATGACGTGCGTGACAATCTGAGCAGTTCTCTTAGGTTGTTCGCAGATGATGCTGTAATTTACCGTCTAGTAAGGTCATCCGAAGACCAGTATCAGCTGCAAAGCGATTTAGAAAAGATTGCTGTATGGTGTGGCAGGTGGCAGTTGACGCTAAATAACGATAAGTGTGAGGTGATCCACATGAGTTCCAAAAGAAATCCGTTGGAATTCGATTACTCGATAAATAGTACAATTCTCAATTCAACTAAGTACCTCGGTGTAAAAATTACAAACAACTTCAGTCGGAAAAACCACATAGATAATATTGTGGGGAAGGCGAGCCAAAGTTTGCGTTTCATTGTCAGGACTCTTAGAAGATGCAACAAGTCCACTAAAGAGACGGCTTACACTACACTCGTTCGTCCTCTGTTAGAATATTGCTGCGCGGTGTGGGATCCTTACCAGGTGGGATTGACCGAGGACATCGAAAGGGTGCAAGAAAGGGCAGCTCGTTTTGTATTATCGCGTAATAGGGGAGAGAGTGTGACAGATATGATACGCGAGTTGGGATGGAAGTCATTAAAGCAAAGACGTTTTTCGTCGCGGCGAGATATATTTACGAAATTTCAGTCACCAACTTTCTCTTCCGAATGCGAAATTATTTTGTTCAGCCCAACCTACATAGGTAGGAATGATCATCAAAATAAAATAAGAGAAATCAGAGCTCGAACAGAATGGTTTAGGTGTTCGTTTTTCCCACGCGGGAAATAGTATGATTGTGGTTCGATGAACCCTCTGCCAAGCACTTAAATGTGAATTGCAAAGTAATCATGTAGATGTAGATGGCAAATTCAGGCTGCGGATATGTGTACGGGCGAACAGACGTGCAACTGTCGAGCAGCTGATGGCCTAGATGAACCAAGGAGCTACCAGCAGCGTCTCCTCAACGACTGTTCAGCAAACTTTGCTCTCTATGGGCCTCCAATTAGGCGGCTGATTCGTTGGACGGCAACGAAAGCTGGAATTTGCACGTCGATAGCGCAACTGGGCACCTATCGAGTGGCAATAGGTCGCGTTTTCAAATGAATCACGGTTCATGCTCCATCGCAAAGTCGTCCCTTGGCGTATACGGGCTTGAAACGTCTGAAAGCAAACACCCTGCGGCAACCGGCGGAAGAACCCTGGCCGGAGAGTCCCAGTGATGTTCTCGTCGCTCATGGAGCGACAATGGATCAATAAAGGAGTGCATCTATACTTGAGGACCATGTCCACCTCTACATGTAGTGTCTTTCTCTTCGGTACGATGGCATCTACCAGAAGGAAAATGCAACGTATCACGCAGCTAGAGTGTACGTGCGTGTTTCTAAGAGCACCAAGACGAGTTTACCGTATTCTCCTGGCTACTAAAACTCAGTCGAGAATCTGTGGCACCGCTTCGATGGGATCGTTGGTGCCATGGAACCTCAACAGAGAAACCCTGTGCAGTTGACCACGGCGCTGGAGCCACCGTGGCTCCACATTACTATCGGTACCTTGCAGAACCTTCCCGACTTTCTTCCTGCACGTCTCGCAAAAGTTCGGTCTGCAAATTGTGGTTATTCCGGCTTTTGACAGGTGGTCACATTAATGTGACTGAACAGTGTACTTACATCTGTCAAGTTTACTTCTGATGTGTCGTAGAAAACAACATGAAAGGAAAGTTTGACTGAAAGGGCGCTCTAACATGAGAGACAAGTAACCTGCCTCTTGGGAAGTACCAGCGGTGCTCCCCGGAGCGCCTTGTTTACCGGACTGGCACGTACCACCTCTTGCGCTCCAGCGGGCTGCCTCTGCACGCTGCTGCTGGCCTCCACAGCTGCCGCCTCCGCCTCTTCGCACCTCAGCGTGGAGTCACGTGGTACACGCACCGTGCGACCGCGAGGGTCAACGGCTCGCGCCTTGCCTTATCACGGCTGCCGTCTCGCCAGACGACCTGCAACTGGCCAGCCACGCACGGAGCACATCCTCGGCCGGCCATGTTTACAGTGAACACCAGTCAACTGCACGCCCCTATGGCCAGTTACATCACTTTGTATGCTTTTCCACCTAAATACGAGACTCTCTCTGCGCGTGCAAGAAATCCGTCAGGAGTTCGATTCTGATTCGCGTCGTACAGGTGTCGGACAAAAATAGGGAAACACCGGGAGAAAGACATGTTTGAATACAAATGCAAATTCTATCCGAGCCTGCAGGTTTCGCCTTTGTATTTGACCCCGAACGGCACCTATACAGTGTTCTCAAGTATTAGCCACGGTCAGATCACTGTTAAGTGCAGTTGCGAGTGCATTATGTTGGAGCTCAGTGTATTCGAACGTGGGCAATTTTATGTTGTTCGTGGGATGGGTGCTTCTGTAATCTAGATATCTATAGCCTTTCAGCCCTAGCTAAGATTTATACCGCATACAGGGAAAGCGGACAACGTCATCCTCTAAATCTCAATACGAAAGAAATCGTGTGCTGAGTGATCATGACGGACGGTCATTGAACAGGATTGTGATGAGAAATAACAGGACAACAGCCTCGTAAGTTACTGCAGAACTGAATGTCGGACTCATGAAGCCTGACAGCATCAAAACAACACTAAGTGTGCCCCATAAGCAGGGAACTGCAGGACGTGATGGAGCCGGCCGAAGTGGCCGTGCGGTTAAAGGCGCTGCAGCCTGGAACCGCAAGACCGATACGGTCGCAGGTTCGAATCCTGCCTCGGGCATGGATGTTTGTGATGTCCTTAGGTTAGTTAGGTTTAACTACTTCTAACTTCTAGGGGACTAATGACCTCAGCAGTTGAGTCCCATAGTGCTCAGAACCATTTGAACCATTTGAACCATTTGACGAGATGGAACCCCAAGACCACTCGTCAGTGATGCAATGCCCAAAACAGGTAAACCTGGCGCCTAAGTCGTAAAAACATGAACCATGCAGGAAGGAAGAAAGTCATGGAAATTAAATGACTGTTAAGATTTGTCCCGTTTTGAAATAAGGTTCATCAACTGGTCGTTTGCCAATTCATGTTAACAGACATACAGCTACTGTGATTCAAAATAAGATTTGATTTATAGGGTAGAATTGAATACACCGAGTCGAACGAGTCTTGCTTCGCATTGTTCGAACTTGCCCGAGTTTAAGTCCCAAGAGTGAAACATGGCGGCCGAAGACATCCGGCATAAGAAGTCACCCTCATTTTGCAAACGGCCTTGTCAAAGAGGGTGGAGAAGAGGACAGAGGTTCAGGGTTGATGGCACTCTAACTTTGGGTGGGAAACTGCCCCCAAAGGCGAAAGAATCATTGGTGATCAACGGCATGAGGATTCAGAAGGCAATGGAAACCACTGCATTAAAGACACATAATTTGTATCCACAGGACATGTGGCCTACAACTGAAAAAGTATCAATATGATCTCTGGCAAACGATTCCGGAATAGTCTCTCATTCGGATATCCGGGTTGGACTGGGCTGTTTGAGGAAGGAGACAGCGAGGTCATCAGTCTCATCGGATAAGGGAAGGACGGGGAAGGAAGTCGGCCGTGCCCTTTCAAAGGAACCGACCCGGCATTTGCCTGAAGCGATTTAGGGAAATCACGGAAAACCTAAATCAGGATGGCCGGTCGCGGGATTGAACCGTAGTCCTCCCGAATGCGAGTCCAGTGTTCTAGCCACTGCGCCACCTCTCTCGGTCGGATATCCGGGAAGGGACTGCCAAATGAGAAGTGACCATGAGAAAGAGACTGAATAACCAACAAAAGGATAACGTTTTACGAGTCGGGGCGCGGAATATAGTTGAGGCATACATGCCGACATCGCAAGGCGAAGGTGAAGAGATAGGGAAAATGCATGAGGATACGTAACGGGTAATTCAGTACGTAAAGGAGATGAAAATCTAATAGTCACGGGGAACTGGAATGCGGTCGTAGGGGATGTAGTAGAAGAAAGGGTTGCAGGAGAATATGAGCTTGGTACTAGAAATGAGAGAGGTGAAAAACTAGTTCTGGAATAAATTTCAGCTAGTAATAGCGAATACTCTGTTAAGGAATCACAAGAGGAAGAGGCATACTTGGGAAAGGCCGGGAGATAAAGCAAGGTTTCCGTTAGATTACATCATGTTTAAGCAGAAATTCAGAAATCAGATATTGGATTGTAAGGCGTACCCAGAAGAAAATATAACTCAGACCGCAATTTAGTAATTGCGAAGAGTAGACTGACGTTTAATAGACTTGTCAGGAAGAACTAATGCCCGAAAAATTGGAATACTGAAGTACTAAGGAAAAAGAGATACGCTTCATCTTCTCTAAGGCTTTAGATGCTGTGATAATGAAAAGCTCAGTAGGCGTTTCAGCTGAAGAGGAATGCACAACTCTGAAAGGCCAATTACAGAAGTGGGAAAGAAAAACATAGGTACAAAAAGATAGCTGTGAAGAAACCATGAATACCAGGGGACAAACACCCTGCGACAACCGTCGGAAGGGCCCTGGCCGGAGAGAAGCCCCGTGAAGGCACAACGGATCAACCAAGTGCGCATCTGTACTTGAGGACCATGTCCACCTCTGCATGTAGTGTCTTTCTCTTCGGTACGATGGCATCTACCAGAAGGACAGTGCGGTGTATCACGCTGCTCGAGTGTACGTGCGTGATTTGAAGAGCACCAGTGCTGTGTCGTCCAAACAAGACACAGCCAGGGCAAAAGCACCACAGGCACAAAGATACGAGCTGGTGCCTGTGCCTTAGAGACTCGAAATTTGAGCGAGCTCTACCAGCGACACGGGCGGCGCTCAGGATGAAGATAACGATTTCACCTCAGCCAGTTGCCAGCAGAGTACAATCCGCCAATGACCGAACGACAATGTACGGAAGCGTGCTCAGAAGATAGAAGAGCAGCTCTCGCGCTCTTCATTATAGATCATCGTCCAGGGCTGACTTAGACAGGGAACGTCGATCAGAAGAAGTGAACAGACAGTTATAAATTGCATTTGATATTTACTGTGGAGCCTACGTACGATTATTTGCACTTATCCATTGGGGGCCTTTTTTGTGTTATGTTACAAGCAGTGTTGGGGACGCCAATATTCAGCAAGTCACAAAGATAAGTAAATACACTCCTGGAAATGGAAAAAAGAACACATTGACACCGGTGTGTCAGACCCACCATACTTGCTCCGGACACTGCGAGAGGGCTGTACAAGCAATGATCACACGCACGGCACAGCGGACACACCAGGAACCGCGGTGTTGGCCGTCGAATGGCGCTAGCTGCGCAGCATTTGTGCACCGCCGCCGTCAGTGTCAGCCAGTTTGCCGTGGCATACGGAGCTCCATCGCAGTCTTTAACACTGGTAGCATGCCGCGACAGCGTGGACGTGAACCGTATGTGCAGTTGACGGACTTTGAGCGAGGGCGTATAGTGGGCATGCGGGAGGCCGGGTGGACGTACCGCCGAATTGCTCAACACGTGGGGCGTGAGGTCTCCACAGTACATCGATGTTGTCGCCAGTGGTCGGCGGAAGGTGCACGTGCCCGTCGACCTGGGACCGGACCGCAGCGACGCACGGATGCACGCCAAGACCGTAGGATCCTACGCAGTGCCGTAGGGGACCGCACCGCCACTTCCCAGCAAATTAGGGACACTGTTGCTCCTGGGGTATCGGCGAGGACCATTCGCAACCGTCTCCATGAAGCTGGGCTACGGTCCCGCACACCGTTAGGCCGTCTTCCGCTCACGCCCCAACATCGTGCAGCCCGCCTCCAGTGGTGTCGCGACAGGCGTGAATGGAGGGACGAATGGAGACGTGTCGTCTTCAGCGATGAGAGTCGCTTCTGCCTTGGTGCCAATGATGGTCGTATGCGTGTTTGGCGCCGTGCAGGTGAGCGCCACAATCAGGACTGCATACGACCGAGGCACACAGGGCCAACACCCGGCATCATGGTGTGGGGAGCGATCTCCTACACTGGCCGTACACCACTGGTGATCGTCGAGGGGACACTGAGTAGTGCACGGTACATCCAAACCGTCATCGAACCCGTCGTTCTACCATTCCTAGACCGGCAAGGGAACTTGCTGTTCCAACAGGACAATGCACGTCCGCATGTATCCCGTGCCACCCAACGTGCTCTAGAAGGTGTAAGTCAACTACCCTGGCCAGCAAGATCTCCGGATCTGTCCCCCATTGAGCATGTTTGGGACTGGATGAAGCGTCGTCTCACGCGGTCTGCACGTCCAGCACGAACGCTGGTCCAACTGAGGCGCCAGGTGGAAATGGCATGGCAAGCCGTTCCACAGGACTACATCCAGCATCTCTACGATCGTCTCCATGGGAGAATAGCAGCCTGCATTGCTGCGAAAGGTGGATATACACTGTACTAGTGCCGACATTGTGCATGCTCTGTTGCCTGTGTCTATGTGCCTGTGGTTCTGTCAGTGTGATCATGTGATGTATCTGACCCCAGGAATGTGTCAATAAAGTTTCCCCTTCCTGGGACAATGAATTCACGGTGTTCTTATTTCAATTTCCAGGAGTGTATTTTAACTCATTTGTGTGACTTCGTTGCTAATTTGTTGGAGTGTTGTAGGACCTTCGTTCGCCTATCCTGTTACCTACCCTGGGCGTAGCTGTGTAATAGTGGCAGGGAGAAACTGTCTTAGCGGGGTACTGAAGCAGAAGCCGTTTCACGAACTCACAAAGTCGGCCTACCGTAACAACGATGGCAGCTCGGCCTCCACAGCAGCAGCGACGAGGCCTTTACAAAACTGGTGACGAGGGTTTACAAAACAAGGTCCCTGTTCGCACAGTTCGCATCATCAAGGGTGAGCACGAGAATAACTTGTCGCATATCTCAGTCACCCGGCCTCAATATTACCGAGCCATTATGGTCTAATTTTGGGAGAAGGATGCACGAACACTACCCACGTCCATCATCGTTGCTTGAACTCACTACTTTTGCACGAAAATGGCACAAGGTTCTCTTGAAAACTGGATAGGGCCTGTATATCTTCCATTCCGAGATGACTGGACGCTGTTTTGAATGTTTTCGGTACTGCTACGCCGTTTTAGGCATCGTAATGTGCCATATTTTTCGCGTTTATATATTTTTGTCCACCCCTTATTACCTCCGCTTGTGAACTGTACCACCTACAGGCGTCACTCTTTATATGGCGCGCGTGAAATACATCAGGAGTTCTATTCTGAATCGTGTCCTATTACCTCCGGTTGTACACTTTTCCACCTATATGTGAGACACTTTCCTTGGCACGCGTGAAACATCCCATGCTATATACAGTGGTAAAACCGCTCTGCGATGGATTATAGTATCTGCTCTCATTGTCGTTTTATGACTTCAGACGCTTATTGCTGCAATGCTATTTTAAGTTGCAGTACAAATGCGTTCTGCCTTTTATATTAAAGATATTTCCAGTGAAATTTTTTCTAGAATAATACAGCCTATGAAACAGATTTTTAGCAGGACAGACGAGTAACTGTAATATTTTATCATCTACAAATTATAGCGTGGACTGTCTCGAAGCTATAAGCACAAAAAAAAATTATTTTGACAGAAAAGAAGCAATGAAAGCGTCATTAGTCGAAAAGGCAAAACGTGTCTGGAAATCCGTTAAATATTATGCTCCAGCAAGACAAAGGGAACAGAAGTTATGAAACGAATATTTATTTACTTTCTGCGAAAATTGCCACACCAACAAAGTTTTTCTTGCGGTTATTTTCTGAGCTTATTGACATAAAATACAAGGCGCCAAAAGCTAGCAACATGTTCTACAGAAACCAAACGGCAGTTGTGAGTCAAAGGACATAAAAGGGGGAAGCACTTGAGACCGGAGTGAGACAGGTTTGCAGCCTATACTCCTTGCTACAAAAACTGTATGGTTTGTCAGTTATATCGTACTTGTCTGAGACGGGAAACTACTTAGGTCAGTTCAGCGGAATTGTTAGTCTTAGAAAGAATTTGAACGTGAACATTAGCAAACCAAGAGTAAAGGATTGTATTTGAATTAGGTGATGCTGAGGTTATTCAGAATGGAAATGAAACACTAAATGAAGCAGATGCTTAGTGGAGAGCATATGAAATTCAGACCGACTTTAGCAGGAAAAAGACTTCCTGAAAGAGAATTATTTATTAACAGCGAATAAAAAAAGTGTAATAATTTTCCTTAAGGTAATTGTGTACTAGCGAAATCTGAAAAATATGTTTCAGTTTACATGTACGCCGTGCAGTGAAATATACTTTCAGTTTGGTAAAAAGGTTTTCTTCATGGTCGAGGTACATGAAGTGAGAACTTTTTTTTTAGATTCAGACATTATTCAGTTGTTTCACTATATTCCTCGTTTATGGAAGTATTTGGGGATAGCAAGTCTCATGACATACTCCATACATTTCAGTCAGCATTGCTAGTCCCAAACAAGGCAGTTCCTTGGTACTTGTCTTTAGTTCTGACAAGCGTTCAGTACTTCCATGTAACTGCCTTGGCTAATCCAAAGCTTCTTGAGTTGAGTTTTAGAATTTAGACTTTCTCGGAGAATCAGGTTATCAGCCGAGTCAACGTGTCGTTCTGCGCAACGTATCAATAAGTTTCCTACTTGTCATCTTCACGCAAATATGACAAGTAGGAAAATTAATGAAACGTTGCCGCAAAACGACGCCTTGCCTCGGCTGATACCGGAGAAGACTTAATCATCATCTTGTGCTTGTTACCTATTTCCCCCGTGACGTTTCCTCACTTCCAAAAAGGTCTGCGCTATTAGTCTTTGCTTACTATTTATTTTTTAGGGATGGCCTTACGTATTCCACATCACCACCTCAAACTAAGGGGCGATCGTCGTACTAATACACTTGTCTGATACACGTACATACAATGTTTCGGCTGTTCTCAAGCTTCTACACTTCTGAAACTGGAAATGGGCCAGAATTTACCTGAGCATGTGTGGGAGACCGCCTAAAAGTTACACCATGGCTGTCCAAAGTACAAGTGTAGTTAACCGGGTGCACACATTCGACAAGAACTTGCTTCCCTTCCGTGTAGAGTAGAGAGCAAGGCAGCTAATACGAGTGAGTCTCGTTCCCTATTTTACGCTTGTACGTACATTTTTCCATCTTTCTGTATTGCCACATTTAAAGTTCCTCAAGCTCATGAGTATTTCTTTACGATTCTTTCACTGTTCACATTTCCGGTAATGTACCCAAACCTGCAATTTCTGTAACTACCTGTCGTCAGTGCCTTTCATCGTCATCCGAATACTACGAAACGTGACGTATGTGTAATTTTAAAATTTTACACCAAAAGGGACATTATCTTTCCTTCAACTTATTATTAAATCGTTGAGTAGCAGAAAACACTCACCCCCCCCCCCCCCCAGTTCATTTACGTCGTAATATCTACCTTCAAGTATCCATAAAAGCACTTGGGGCAATATAGCCGCGTTCACGGGATCGCAAGAGAGAAATTTCGCGAGTCAAAAATTCCATATACTACCAGCGGATCAAGGAACAGAATAAAATAGTACACAGCAGACCGGTATAGTTTTCAGAGAAATAAGCAATACTTGTAACAGTATTAGTAATGAGAGACATTATTGCCAGAATATGCTTCTTCATTGTGAATTGTTATTGTAGCTGTTGCTAGTGAAACGTCCCCTTAGAACAATTATATATGACTGTGCTTACACTGACACACAATATTTTTAGCGCAACGCAATCTGACTTTCAGAAATCCCTACAAAAGAATGGCCCTGGCTAACATTAACCTATGCGTTTCACAAATCGCTTAGCTCACAAAAATCTTGGTTACTCGAACTACTGCAATACAGCGAGCGCCACTACTGCCAGCTAAATAAAAGGTTCAAACTACGGAAGGCACTAACTACTGATAGGCATAGTTAGCAAATGAAAGATTTTGATAGAGAACAAACAATGTATTTACCTTAATAGTGTTGAAAAATCATAATATACATAGCAGTTCATAATATCCAGTATTAAAAATTTCAAAACTCCGCCATCTCTCTCCCCACATCCGCCACTGCTGGCGGCTCACCTCCAACTGCGCAACGCTACGCGCTGTTCACGTCCAGCTGCCCAACACTACAATGGCAGACAACAATGCAAACTAGCCACAGACTGCACACAGCACAGCCAGTGATTTTCATACAGAGAGCGCTACGTGGCGGCGGCGTTACCAATATAAGAACCTAAACAGCCTACATATAAGAACCTAAACAGCCTACTTACACTAGTCATTAATTAAACAATTTCCTCCTAAGCGAAAGCAGTTAAACGTCCTCTAAACAGATGGGACATTCACTAATTGGAAAGATGAGTGTTCATTCCCACAGCTGTGCTCTACGGTTCATAATTAAATAACCCGTAGTGTAATGTGCCGTATTTTCAGATACCTAAGGAAATCTAATGGAATGGTTGGCTATAAATCAGCTGAAAGCTGCCGAAAATGACTGCCACATGTAAAACATAGCTGTTATAACCTTTTATAGCCAAAGGCAGCAGACTGCATTTCATAATTTAGGTCAAAGAAACCTTTTAGAGAATGTACATGCATTCCCATTACTTTCTTTTCGTAGACACCCAAACACCATCCGAAATTAGGCATCTGTACCACTTGACAAACATGACTGAACTATCTAAACATGTAATGAATTATTCCATTTAAAAGCTACACACAAGTTTCACTAAACATAATACACCACTAATTAATAAGATTAAAATATAAAACTGGTTACCATTCAGCTGCGGTGCTTACGTTGTGTCCACACAGTACTGCATCTAAGTGTAAGGTGTTAAGGAAAAATCAGCTGTGAGCACAGAGGGCGAGTGATGCGCTTGGAAATTATCAGGACACTAAAATGGTGGAAGCACAAGGTTTTCCCATCGGCACCACTATGCTACCATCCAGAAATAACGTACCTTATCCTATCAGTTAGAATGTTTATTACGAAAGTATCGTGTGGTAATCTGAAGAAAATCCATCAAGAACTCTTCAAGGTTTATGAAAATAATGTTTCCCATTTACATATTAGTGTAGATGGATGACATCGGAAGTTCACTGAGGCTTTTTGCAGATAATGCTGTGGTGTATCGAGAGGTTGTAACAATGGAAAATTGTACTGAAATGCAGGAGGATCTGCAGCGAATTGACGCATGGTGCAGGGAATGGCAATTGAATCTCAATGTAGACAAGTGTAATGTGCTGCGAATACACAGAAAGACAGATCCTTTATCATTTAGCTACAAAATAGCAGGTCAGCAACTGGAAGCAGTTAATACCATAAATTATCTGGGAGTGATTTAAAATGGAATGATCATATAATGTTGATCGTCGGTAAAGCAGATGCCAGACTGAGATTCATTGGAAGAATCCTAAGGAAATGCAATCCGAAAACAAAGGAAGTAGGCTACAGTACGCTTGTTCGCCCACTGCTTGAATACTGCTCAGCAGTGTGGGATCCGTACCAGATAGGGTTGATACAAGACATAGAGAAGATCCAACGGAGAGCAGCGCGCTTCGTTACAGGATCATTTAGTAATCGCGAAAGCGTTAAGGAGATGATAGATAAACTCCAGTGGAAGACTCTGCAGGAGAGACGCTCAGTAGCTCGGTACGGGCTTTTGACAAAGTTTCGAGAACATACCTTCACCGAAGAGTCAAACAATATATTGCACCCTGCTACGTATATCTCGCGAAGAGACCATGAGGATAAAATCAGAGAGATTAGAGCCATACAGAGGCATACCGACAATCCTTCTTTCCACGAACAATACGAGACTGGAATAGAAGGGAGAACCGATAGAGGTACTGATGGTACCCTCCGCCACACACCGTCAGGAGGCTTGCGGAGTATGGATGTAGATGTAGATGTAGATGTAGATAAGGACTACTCTTCCATCCGTATACCAAAGAAACGATGAAGGATGTAAAATAAGTGTTACAGAGTCGGATTAAAATGCAGGGTCAAAGGATAGCAACGATAGAGATGCTGATGACAGTGTTACCCTCAGCGAAAGTGAAGAAGAATTGCAGGACCAACTGAATGGAATGAACAGTCTAATGAGTTCAGAATATGAGAGTTAATAGAAGAGACACAAACGTAATGAAAGTAGCAAAAATGAGAACTGAGAGAAACTGAGAGTGATCACGAAGTAGATGAAGTTGAGGAATTATGCTACCTAGAATGCAAAATAGCCCATGATCCCGAACAGAAGAAAATCAAAGTATATGAGATGTGATGCTACAGGAGAACGTTGAAACTTAGGTGCACTGGTAAGGTAAGAAATGAGGAGGTACCCTGCAGAATCGGCGAGGAAAGGAATATATAGAAAACAGTGACAAGGAAAAGGGACATGATGATAGGACATCTGTTAAGGCATCAGGGAATAACTTCCATGGTATTAGAGGGAGCTGTTGAGGGTAAAAATTTCACAGGACGGCAGAAATTACATCCAGCAAATTACTGACGACGTTGGTTGCAAGTGCTACTCTGAGATGAAAAGATTAGCACAGTATGCTTTTTTGAAGTAGAAAATGTGTAGGTATAAAAACGAAGAAGACAAGAATTGCGAACGCGATTAGAGAAAGAAGTAATTTTCATTTTCTTCACTGGCATACTCAAAGGTTTCAGAAGATCGACGACACAAACTGTAGAACGTTCCAAAAATTAAAGCATGAACGTAATTACTTTATGAAAGTACACGAAGATGTGGTGGAATCGACATAAGCAGACAGAAAATCGAAACCAGAAAAAAACGTATACAAACTGAGAAGCGACGAGGGTTTCACGCAGAAAAAGTCTTACGAGCACCAAATGGGGAACGGGCAGCTGAATAGAGGAAAGAAAAAAATATTGCCAGATGAAGATTCTTGGGGAATGCGTACCGTTTATTTACTTTTTTAAATGAGGTCCTTCGTTCATCTGCAAGGAAACACAAGGAGAAAAATTTCTCGTCTTAGGACTAGTGGAAATACTTTTCGAATAATTGTTTTGTCACTTTCCTATTTCTTTTGAAACATCCGATGAGATAACTAGATCTACTTCCGTTACCTGTACTCATTGCATAGAAGAGAGAATCGAATCAGTCATCTTTCGTGGGAAACTAGAACACAGTCCATTATAAAGTGTATGAAAAAAGAATGCTTTCACATTATTTCATTCAAACACGATGGAACTCTATTGGACGCGCACATTAAATGAAAAAGCAATCACAGAGAGAACGGCCAGATGAAATTACCCTTTCACACTGTTACATTTTTTCTGATACATCTGGACGTCCTTTCCGGTGCGTGATATAACAGCGATATTCATTTGTTCGAATGACCACGCAGAATACAAGTTAATACATGGACGCGCTATTCTCTCGCTTCACACGCCTGTGTTAATAAATCAGACAAATTGGAAACACTCTGATCGACGCGTCGGCAATGCTTTGGAAGCGAGATATTTTTATTCGAACTTAAACAAATTTCTCCAAAAAAGAAAAGAACCAAATGTTTAGAGAGATGACCTCTACATCAGCGTCGAACGAGACGAATTATCGCAGAACTTAATCAGGAAATGACTTGAACCAGTAGCAAATCACTGTCAATTAAATAATAATACATCAAAGATACCTTTGCAACGACAGACTAGGGGTGGAAAGTTAAACACAGGGAAAGACCTATTATTCTTGGTCTGTTAACGATTGCAGTGGTCTTTCTAACTATTGTCGGTGTCCCATTTCACCTGTTTGGTTTTAAATGAATCACCGAAATTGGTGCTTGAAGTGCCAGATGTTTAGGGGACAACAAAATAAATTTGATATTTTGGTTGAATGTACAATTTAGGGGACTTTTTTCAACGTGTGCCTGTTTATCAATACATTTAAATTTACAGCTGTATGAAACTAGCATATGCAACACTTGCACCACTGAGAATAAAATTTTGTCTATGAATGCATGCTAAAATCACTCACTGATCTGAACTTTCACTCATGTTCGTACGAAAACCGTCTGTATTCCGCATCACTTGCCAAATTGAATAATTGAGGCAATTCGCAACACCCACCTGTGTTTTGCATTTATTATTTTACTTTCGTCTGCATGGGCTCACAGTATGCTGTGTATTCATCAAAACTGAGATCCCACCTAGGAGCGACAAGACCCTTCCCAAGTCCAAAATGGGGTTAGAACCCACGACCTTTCCTCATGAAGGCAGTAAAAATACCCCAAATACACGAAGTCCACCTTGTCATCTGTTTTTTATGACTTTGTTGTGTGGTATAAACGACAGCTGTCTGATGTGCAGTTGTTAGATCACCGGATAAACATTTGGGAAGAGAAATGTTGAAATACCTGGCCGTGGTCTGGTTTTCTGTTGTTTTCGTAAACCTGTTAAGGCCAATAACGTGATAGTTCTCTCGAAAAGGAGAGGGCTTATGTACTTTCCAATACCGGTCTTCATGACATCAAATACAATAAAATGACGTTTTGCATGAGATCTTTTATAATGTATGCTGCACATACTGTAACACCCAGAAATATTTACTGCCTGTCTTGATACTTTTTGCGGGTTTGCGTACTAATTATTTCTCGTACCTATTGTTTTTCCCAGGAAGTTTCGACAGGCCTTAGGGAACAAGCACTGTACAGAAATTTTTGGTAAGAACTTTAGCATGCTCGGCGTCAGAGATGGACTACACATGGGGCACACTATCTTTCCGTCATAACGGGAAAATGCGGCTTGTTGACAGTCAACAAATGAATGTGATGATTTCCATTAATATGTTGTCAACAATCTACATGCCGTAGTGGAGGAACTAATGTTGTGCAAAACCCTTGCAAGGAATACTGACAAGCCTTAAGAGCATCCACGAATAATTGAGTTTGAAGGAAGACGCGGATTGGTTCTGATGGGAGTAGTAAAAGGTAAAATGGTTGTGGTATATAAAATACTAGAACAACCTAAACAAAATAAATGATATCAACCGTGGTTAGTGTGTAGCGATGAGAAGATGGCATAGAATGAAAGGCGCCTATGTAAAAGAAGTTCGGTTAACAGTGTGGAGCAAAAAAGCAATGGATCATTTCCACTATTGTTTCTGCTATGTGGCAGTGTGGGAATCTGGCATTGCCCTCATCGTTAGTAACATGCACAGGACAGCAGCAGAACCACGCGCGAAATTCCAAAGGGTAATTTAATCGATTAGTGAGTGCTTAGCGGCTACGACTCGGCATGGCCGTCTAATAAGAGCTGTGATTGAAACATCTGCTTCTCTAGCACGGAAGCAAAACGACTGCAGAAAGAATCGCTTATTGCCGGCTTCAAGTCTTTCGGTGAGCAGACAAAGGCCCTATCATTTAGAGTGCAGAGAATGCCGAGAGAGATGGGGCGGTGGGAGGGAGAGGGGGGGGGGGGGGGAGAGGGCAGCAAAGAGAGAGACTGTGTCCTGTCTCAAGGCGAAAGGTGATTGCCGTCCACGCAGGCGCGGCAGTAATTTTCCAAAGTTGCGGTTTCACGGCCTTGAAATACGACGTCCGTGCCAACACGTCGCCGTTCCGCATTATTTCCCATTAGCGGATGGCCAGCTCCGCAACTTCTGCCACGAAACATGTAGAGCACACCTCGCCCTGCTGTAATGCTGTGGTAAACAGTTGCCGGCCGGACGAGTTTTTCAGTTTATTTTCACCAGAGAATTTTTTTTTTTGCAGCCCTTTTAGAATGATGTATAAAACGCATTGGAAGCACATGATTTTCCTATATTTGCAGTAACGTTTCTGTTTACTGTAATATCGTCTCCTACCCAGTATCCCCTGACTTATACATGATGATTCACGAAAATATGCAAATATTTTAATATGTTGTTCTACAAGTAAAACTAAAGACAGAAGTTCATATAAACATATGTCCGCAATTATTTAGTTGAGTTACGGCTAATAAAAGATTTTGCCTGAAATTTAGCAACTTCGATAGTACGAAGCCATCGCAGAACTGTACGAGGTTAAAGTAAAGCAGGATTACCTCTTTGTCTTGTTTTTATTGGTATGGTGAATTTAATAAAACATGCCCCAGACGTGTATCCGCAGTAGTCTTCCAGAGAAGCAAAGATTATTATACAAGTAAATTTGTTTACTTTCAATTAAGAGCGCAGAGCCGTTTGTGTCATTGTTGGCAACCGTTAGTGAGTTGTTTCAGTACACTGTACAACTTCCTTAACACAGCTTTGTTTTTAACATGAATCCGCGTGTGCTATGGTATTATTAAAAACACATTTTCTGACACATTCATACAATATCAGTTAACGTTATTACAATAATTTTTCCAAAATTAAATTCTCTTCAACTTCTGTTGAAAACTTTGTCCAATTGCCGGGAATTTAAAAAAACAAATTGGACCAAGTAGTTAATAAATAAAAAAATTTTACGAAATTACGTCTTTGCTTCTCTGGATGTTGTGGAAAACTACTGCAGATACACGTCTGGCACATCTTTTATTAGATTCATCAGACCAATAACAACAAAATAAATGGAAATCGTGCTTTACTTTAACCTCGTACGGTTTTGCGATGGCTTTATATTAGCGAAGTTGCTAAATTTCAGGCAAAATCTTTTATTAACCGTAACTCCGTAACTAAAAATTTGCGGACCTATGTTTATATGAACTTTTTTCTTTAGTTTTACTTCTAGAATAACGTGTTAAAATATCTGCATATCTTCGTGATTCACCCTGCATACACACGTAGCCATGTTTAACCTAATGCTCGTAAATGGATCTCAAAACGTTCCAATACCATCCGCCACTGCATATAATCAAGACTTCCGATTGGTAATATCATTACGGAAGTCGACAGCAGACAATTTTCACACAAGATATCTGTTAGAGCGTTTGGAAGATCTAGCTACAAATTTGAATAATACCGTTATTTGCTAAGTACAATCGAAAAGGAGATGGTAGTTCCTTATTTTCCTCCCTAAGAACGGTCCCACGCAATGAGACACGTAGGGGCCCCAATTTGAGCGACAAATAGGCCACCAGCTGCAAGTTGAGTTTGAAGCTATTTCAGGTACCAAAAAAAAGTGCTAGAATTAATTCAAATCGAATTCATTGTTGGTTTTGTTGTAAGTCACTCGCGTGGCATACCAAACCATCAGAAGTCAGCATAACATAATAAATAATACTATGTCCTGCTATTACAATAAATATTGAGACTTATGTACGAAACTATCTGGGACTGATGCACACGTTATCCTCCTCTCATCAATACACAGAGGTGTGCATAACGTAAGGACGAAAGTAATTTTCTCAAGATGTGTCGCTGCCATGTAAGATAGCTCGATAAAACTTGAACCGTACACAGAAATAACTACTACAGTACAGAACGTAACTGAAATAAATGCGCAATGAAACGAACAGAAATGACACTTTTACTCAAATATAACAATATTACACTGAAGTCACCGAAATTCACTATGGTCCCGTGGACATTACTAGAGGCGGGACATGATTTCTAATAGAGTGTGTGATCACCAGGGATGACAAAGAATGTTTCACAACGTGCTCTCCTGTTGGCCGCAAGTTTTGTAAGGAGTTCTTGTGGAATGGCGTTTCATCGCTCCACCTGCACGGTTGACAACTGTTGGATGGTCGCTGGTCCACGTGGACGTGCTGCAATGCTCTCCCCAAAACGTATCACACGTGCTTGATGTGGTTGAAGTCTGGGAGACGGGCAGGCCATTCAATTCGCCGAATGTCCTCTCGTCCCACCTGCGTTGTTCGAAGCGGTCGTGCATTGTCATCCTTAAAAATGCTCAGGGTTGAATGTACCGTCGAAAAGAGGTACATGCGGTAAGACTACAGTGTCACAGTATCGTTGACCAGTGAGTGTACTGTGCTGGAAGATTCTGAGGTCAGTAAGCCCATGGAACATTACACATCCCCACACCTTAACACGTGGACAACAAAAACATATTCCTGGGAGCATTACGTGTTCCCACCTCTCGCCATATGAGTGTACGTGCAGCATCGTTCATACGTTCACATCTGATGGGTTCCCTTTCAGAAAGTCATGGTAAGATCCGTCACAATGTTATTCATCATTTTACAATGTTGTTGTTGTTGTGGTCTTCAGTCCTGAGACTGGTTTGATGCAGCTCTCCATGCTACTCTATCCTGTGCAAGCTTCTTCATCTCCCAGTATCTACTGCAACCTACATCCTTCTGAATCTGCTTAGTGTATTCATCTCTTGGTCTCCCTCTACGATTTTTACCCTCCACACTGCCCTCCAATGCTACATTTGTGATCCCTTGATGCCTCAAAACATGTCCCACCAACCGATCCCTTCTTCTAGTCAAGTTGTACCACAAACTTCTCTTCTCCCCAATCCTATTCAATACCTCCTCATTAGTTACGTGATCTACCCACCTTATCTTCAACATTCTTCTGTAGCACCACATTTCGAAAGCTTCTATTCTCTTCTTGTCCAAACTAGTTATCGTCCATGTTTCACTTCCATACATGGCTACATTCCATACAAATACTTTCAGAAACGACTTCCTGACACTTAAATCTATACTCGATGTTAACAAATTCCTCTTCTTGAGAAACGCTTTCCTTGCCATTGCCAGTCTACATTTTATATCCTCTCTACTTCGACCATCATCGGTTATTTTACTCCCTAAATAGCAAAACTCCTTTACTACTTTAAGTGTCTCATTTCCTAATCTAATTCCCTCAGCATCACCGGACTTAATTTGACTACATTCCATTATCCTCGTTTTGCTTTTGTTGATGTTCATCTTATATCCTCCTTTCAAGACACTGTCCATTCCGTTCAACTGCTCTTCCAAGTCCTTTGCTGTCTCTGACAGAATTACAATGTCATCGGCGAACCTCAAAGTTTTTACTTCTTCTCCATGAATTTTAATACCTACTCCGAATTTTTCTTTTGTTTCCTTTACTGCTTGCTCAATATACAGATTGAATAACATCGGGGAGAGGCTACAGCCCTGTCTTACTCCTTTCCCAACCACTGCTTCCCTTTCATGCCCCTCGACTCTTATAACTGCCATCTGGTTTCTGTACAAACTGTAAATAGCCTTTCGCTATCTGTATTTTACCCCTGCCACCTTCAGAATTTGAAAGAGAGTATTCCAGTTAACATTGTCAAAAGCTTTCTCTAAGTCTACAAATGCTAGAAACGTAGGTTTGCCTTTTCTTAATCTTTCTTCTAAGATAAGTCGTAAGGTCAGTATTTCCTCACGTGTTCCAACATTTCTACGGAATCCAAACTGATCTTCCCCGAGGTCGGCTTCTACCAGTTTTTCCATTCGTCTGTAAAGAATTCGCGTTAGTATTTTGCAGCTGTGACTTATTAAACTGGTTGTTCGGTAATTTTCACATCTGTCAACACCTGCTTTCTTTGGGATTGGAATTATTATATTCTTCTTGAAGTCTGAGGGTATTTCGCCTGTCTCATACATCGTGCTCGCCAGATGGTAGAGTTTTGTCATGACTGGCTCTCCCAAGGCCATCAGTAGTTCAAATGGAATGTTGTCTACTCCCGGGGCCTTGTTTCGACTCAGGTCTTTCAGTGCTCTGTCAAACTCTTCACGCAGTATCTTATCTCCCATTTCGTCTTCATCTACATCCTCTTCCATTTCCATAATATTGTCCTCAAGTACATCGCCCTTGTATAAACCGTCTATATACTCCTTCCACCTTTCTGCCTTCCCTTCTTTGCTTAGAACTGGGTTGCCATCTGAGCTCTTGATATTCATACAAGTGGTTCTCTTCTCTCCAAAGGTCTCTTTAATTTTCCTGTAGGCAGTATCTATCTTTCCCCTAGTGAGACAAGCCTCTACATCTTTACATTTATCCTCTAGCCATCCCTGATTAGCCATTTTGCACTTCCTGTCGATATCATTTTTGAGACGTCTGTATTCCTTTTTGCCTGCTTCATTTACTGCATTTTTGTATTTTCTCCTTTCATCAATTAAATTCAATATTTCTTCTGTTACCCAAGGATTTCTATTAGCCCTCGTCTTTTTACCTACTTGATCCTCTGCTGCCTTCACTACTTCATCCCTCAGAGCTACCCATTCTTCTTCTACTGTATTTCTTTCCCCCATTCCTGTCAATTGTTCCCTTATGCTCTCCCTGACACTCTGTACAACCTCTGGTTCTTTCAGTTTATCCAGGTCCCATCTCCTTAAATTCCCACCTTTTTGCAGTTTCTTCAGTTTCAATTCCACATTTTACAATGTGGAACTATATTCAGTGCCGTCCGAGATTCAAGAAAGACTTCGGATCTCAGGGACGAGCAGAACGATCTGTATCTGGAGTGCATGTTGATTCCTGCGGAGGACAGTTCAGTGGCAACTGATATCCTTACAAGGTGCGTTAATGAGGCCATACGAAGAGTGTAGTTGAGACGTCGTTGAAGAAACCTACTTACTAACTCACAGGCCCAGTGAGACACCTAGGAACTAATGTATTGTAACAGCTTAAATTGTGGATGAGGAATAAATTATTTTTTTACATCGAAATTTTCGTTGAGAGACCACAATGTAGACAGCTAAAAAGAGGCGCACTATATGTAACACAACAGTTACTTCGTTCAACTACAGTTTACCTATCACAACACAAATATGTATTCTCAACTGGTTCAATACAGGATTGTTCGCAGTCCTCAGGCACGTCCCTGCCGAGAGCAGACTGGCTGCACACTACGTACGCTAAAACTGACCAAAATTTTACTGTTTATCCCTTTCCGCCACTTGTACGTAAAAATGCTAAGAAAACAATACTTGAAGTAGAACACGGCACTTTCATTGTGCACATGAAATCAAAGACGTTATCGAACCGAGGGCACTGTATTAACTCCATTGATACGCACAGTCGTAAAGGAGAAAGTAATTCCTTACCGTTCTCCTTGAGAACGAGTTCACCCAATGACCTACGTAGACACTGCTGCCAAGGTAAGGCGGTAAAAATGAAACTAACAGTATCGCCACACGTAGCGTATTTCTCAAAGGAAAGCGGTGTTTCCAACGCTTTCTTCCCCAAGCCAGTCACCTTGTTTGTCAAGTCCTGAATGATAAAAGTGTCTGTCCATTTGATTGACCCGACCATTTCTGGGGAGCCGACCTCATATGACGGGCAGCCTGTATAGTTTAAATCAGTGTAACACTTGTGCACCAACCTGTACGTGGTAAATAGTTCTGTAGTCTATAATTTGTGATACTCTCGCTGTACTTAAACATATACCTTTTAGACTCATAAAGGTCTGGTGTGGTGAGGGTTCCCATAGCAATTTCATTAATATCTCACATAGAAGCTGCCTCTCCACGGGAGAAACATGCGCATTCAGACACTTAATGACCACGTGTCCAGATGAGCCATCCGAGCCTGCCTAGATCCATTCAGCACACAGCAGTCCACATCCGTTTTAAATTCACCGCAGTGAGGTACATGACTAGAAGGGAAGTATGTTAACAGTCGTATTGGCTACAAATGTTCCGTCCTTGGTCTGTTTTTAGCAACAGTCACATGCCGAAAAATTGTCACGAAGTATCAGACATTTTCATTTTCCGGTGGAATTGCATATACACTGAAGAACCAAATAAACTGGTACACCTGCCTAATATCGTGTAGGGCCCCGTGAGCACGCAGAAGTGCCGCAACACGACGTGGCATGGACTCGCCTAATGTCTGAAGTAGTGCTGGAGGGAACTGACACCATGAAACCTGCAGGGGTGACCATAAATCTGTAAAAGCACGACGGGGTGGAGATCTCTTCTGAACGGCACGTTACAAGGCAACCAAGATACGCTCAATAATGTTCGTGTCTGGGGAGTTTGGCGGCCAGCGGAAGTGTTTAAACTCAGAAGAGTGCTGCTGGAGACACTTTATAGCAATATACGTGTGGTTCGCATTGTCCTGCTGGAATTGCCCAAGTCCATCGGAGTGCACAATGGACATGAATGGATACAGGTGATCAGACAGGATGCTTACGTACGTGTCACCAGTCAGAGTCGTATCTAGACATATCAGGGGTCCCATATCACTCCAACGGCACACGCCCCACACCATTACATAGCGTCCACCAGCCTGAATAGATCCCTGGTGACATGCAGATTCCATGGATTCACGAGTTTGTCTCCATGCCCGTACTCGTCCATCCGCTCGATACAATTTCAAACGGGACTTGTCCGAACGGGCAACATGTTTCCTCTCATCAACAGTCCAATGTCGGTGGTGACGGGCCCAGGCAAGGCGTAAAGCTTTGAGTTGTGCAGTCATGAAGGGTACACGAGTGTGTCTTCGGCTCCGAAAATCCGTATCGATGATGATTCGTTGAATGGTTCGCACGCTGCCACTTGTTGACGGCCCAGCACTGATATCTGCAGGAATCTGCGGAAGGGTTGCAATTCTGTCACGTTGAACGAATCTCTTCAATCGTTGATCCCGTTCTAGCAGGATCTTCTTTCGGCCGCAGCGATGTCAGCGATTTGATGTACTGATATTCACGGTACACTCGTGTAATGGTCGTATGGGAAAATCCCTACTTCATCGCTACCTCGGAGATGCTGTGTCCCATCGCTCGTGCGCTGGCTAAAACACCACATTCAAACTCACTTAAATCTTGATAACCTGCAACTGTAGCAGCAATAACCGATCTAACAACTGCGCTAGACACTTGTTGTCTTATATAGGCGTTTCCGACCGCCGAGCCGTATTCTGCCTGTTCACATATCTCTGTATTTTAATAAGCATACTTATACCAGTTACTTTGGCGCTTCAGTGTAGTAGTGGAGCGTATCACGAGGCATTAGTGTTTTTGGCAGTTACCGGCAATCTTCAGGTCGTAAGAGCAATTTCACGAAATCTCAGACAGAACGTGATTTTCTCGAAGCGCTTGGGAGAGATGTTTTGCTTCCTTCTTGTTAACTTAAGATGTTCGGTGACTGCCGAAACCACTAATTTCATTTTCAATTTATGTGTGATTTTTTGGGAAAATAAACCGTTCTATAATAACTGAAGACAATGAGGGCATTTTGACCACTTTTAGTATAATGAAGAAAATCTGTAAATACCCTTTTACAAACGACATACAATGAAAAGGGTATTTACAGATGAGGAACGACGAAAAGCATCGGAACGAATGAAGAGATACTGGGCCACACGGAAGGGGAAAATACCAAAGAAGAGGACCAGAAATGATTGACTGAAGTGGTCCCATGAGGCCGTAAAAGCAGAAGAAGAAGAAGAAGAAGAAAAATTGAAGCCGACACTTTTAGTGCTTATTTGGATTACCGGTTTGACGTCCGTCACAGGTGTTTCTCAAAGCCAGCTTATCAGCAGGGCGGAGCTACAGGAGAGAGAAAAAAGAAAGAAAAATGGGAAAAATCTTTGCTCTGGTGATGAACGGCTTTTCCAGTAATTATGTATTGCGTCTCAGAATGATTTGTAGCAGAAGTCGAAACCGATTATCCTAATAAACATAAAAAGTGACTCAGGCGTCCTTCTTCATTACAGCCACAGTTAATTCATTTCATTATAAGTGTATTTAATCAGACGCTGACGTCTCAATCATGACGCAAATATCATTCTTTCCGCAGCAGTTTTAATTTTTTCCTTCGCCCAACAGCAACACCTGCGACCTCGTTGTCAACATGTCCCTTGCCTAGGATTTCTGTGAATACAGTTTACATTGACAACATTAAATGTTTACTGCAGTCTGTATCTATAGAAACTAACAGAGTAATGTGTCGTCATTTGTTTATTGCGTTTTATAGGTCGTTCGTAGTAACAAAGAATTTAGAGTAGAAAAGATGGTCGTGACATTAGCGATGACGAACAAGTGGTCATAGCTCTTAAGGTATGCATTTTAGAGATTATGTTTACTGAACATTTTCTGTCTTGTTTTGTTCCATACCATCCCTCAAACCAACGGCTTTGCCGCAGTGTTAAGGCGGGTTCCTGTTAGAGCACCGAAGTTAAGCGCTTTTCAATTCAATAAATTTTAACAACAGCCGTATACTTTAGGTTGCTTTGTTTTATTTCGAACGCAACCAATTTCGACAATTCAGTTGGCATATTCAGGTCCCATGCGCTGTTTTCGAATCAACGAGATTATAGTATAGCCCCATAAAACTGGATACCGTGAATCCTAATAGTTAGTGTCACGCTTTTGTATGAATCAGTTGCACAACGATTGGGATTCACAGTATCCAGTTTTATTGGGCTATACGATAAGCTCGTTGATTCGAAAAAAGCGTATGGGGCCTGAAGATGGCAAAATGAGCTGCCGAAACTGGTTGCGTTCGAAATAAAATAACATAAAATATATGGCTGTTGGCTCAGTTTATTGAATTGAAAAGTACGTACCAGCCGATGTCCCCTGGCCATAATGGACCGACAGAGACTGAAGTTGAGCGCCGTCGGGCTTAGATAGCACTTGGATGGGTCACCGTTCGGATCTGCCTAGTGCTGTTGGCAAGCGGCGTACACTCGGCCCCTGTGAGGCCAACTGAGAAAATACTCCCGGGTTCCCGGGTTCGATTCCCGGCGGGGTCAGGGATTTTCTCTGCCTCGTGATGGCTGGGTGTTGTGTGCTGTCCTTAGGTTAGTTAGGTTTAAGTAGTTCTAAGTTCTAGGGGACTTATGACCACAGCAGTTGAGTCCCATAGTACTCAGAGCCATTTTTGAGAAAATACTTGATTGAGAAGTAGCAACACCGGTCACGAAAACAGACAACGGCTGGGAGAGCGGTAAGCTGACCACATGTCCCTCCGTATTCGCATCCGGTGACGCCTAAGACGTGAGGATGACACGGCGGTCGGTCAGTACCTTTGGACCTTCAAGACTTGTCCGCACGTTGTTTGTTTGTGCCATCTCTCAAGATATGAAAAACATTATTACAGCCTTCTCGGATTGATGTGCTAAAACATTTTGACCAATACAGCCTCGAATTCTTTAGCGACGTAGTTATTGACTAAAATTTCTCATTTAAATTGGCGGTTCTGCTTCGTATAAAATCTCAAGCTTTCGTTGATTGTCTCAATCATTGCCGTCAGGTGTTGGAAGAGGCAATCAACGACAACTTTGGATTTTATCCGATCTTGACTTGACGCGGCAAGTTCATCGGTAACTTTGTATTAATTGTCACCAACGACCACGGCGAGATTGAATTCCAACTTTCAGAGTTGGTTCAAATGGTTCAAATGGCTCTGAACACTATGGGACTTAACATCTATGGTCATCAGTCCCCTAGAACTTAGAACTACTTAAGCCTAACTAACCTAGGGACATCACACAACACCCAGTCATCACGAGGCAGAGAAAATCCCTGACCCCGCCGGGAATCGAACCCCGGAACCCGGGCGTGGGAAGCGAGAACGCTACCGCACGACCACGAGCTGCGGACTTTCGGAGTTGTGCACATGTGATACTGTAAGGAAAGTAGGCGTGTATAAGCAAAGCATTGACAGATTGAAGAACATATGGCGAGGACATCGCACCGCAAATGTGAACGTCGACTGACATAAGTGACTTTGACAGTGGGCATACTGTTATGGTCTGGCGTCTGGAATCGAGCATTTCAGTAACAGCGGAGCCTGCCAGCCGTTGACGTGATACTGTAGTGAGCATCCACAGTAAGCGGTTGAAGGTCGGGGAAACCAGGACTAGGACCTAAGGTGCTTCAACACAGAACGAGGAAATCGGAGCCTTGGCCACTCTGTGAAGCAGGATAGGTGGCAATCTGAGGCATATCAGACGACAGACTACAAAGTTGGTGCAACCAAAAGTGTTTTGGAGCACACCATTCAGCACACAGTGTTGTAATGTTGATTCCAGAGTCTAGCGGAATCACAGAACAGGGTCGCCATGTGTAATGTTGATGCTTTAAGTTGTTCTGAAAGCAGTGCTGATATTCAAGACAATAAAAGCGGGTTAAAAGCTGTGAGCTATCTGGGGAAGTTAACCTTGCATTACTGAGCAACTGTTTCACCAGGTATCCAGTCTAGCTTACCAAATTCCCAACCAGACTAACATTAATTATAATCTTTTTAATAGTCATCTTACGATAACCGGTGGGATATATATAAAAAGAGAATTTAAATAAAAAGAAATAAATCAGTTTATATTTGGACATTTATTTTTAACACTGATCATTGTTCCGTTAAAATTTCAGCATATTAAACTTGATTCATAACTAAACTGGTGCCTTATTTAGGATTGTGGAAATGTGAGTTTGTAATCTTACGCAACACATCAAATATGGAGCCAAGATTGGGAGACTGCATACAACACTGCATTCATAAAATAACACACGAAGAACGTTGAAACATATGCAAGAGGAAATTAACGACAACCAACCGATTCAATTTTCACCCAAAGAAGTTACGTTCGTAGCGCAATCCTGTCCGTCATGAAATTACCACACACTGGTATACTAAATTCATACTAACTCTCTGTGAGATCTTCCCGAAAACAATAGCTGAGGGCTACTTTGATTATTATACCATAAAGAGTGTAACTCCACAATAATTTTGATGATTAAAATAAATTACATCGAAACGCAATTTACAAAAGAAAAACCTCGAACTGGTTACTATCGTCATACTATTAACCTGATGGGTCAAACAATTGTATAAGCACGTGGTACTGGTCTCACAAAGTACACCCCACGTGGGCTGAACATAAAGAAAAGTTGCTATATTGAAAAATATTGTCAAGACGAGACGTTATAAGCTCACGCACATTCGCATTTAAGATTGATGATCTTAGAGTTACGGATCATCCACACATGGTTCCACTTAACTCACAAAGGAGTGTCAAAGCAACTACTGGAAAATATTCTGAACTTCACACTCGAATTACACTGCGTTGCAGTTTAAGATAACATTAGATATTTTAGATCTAAACCTGAAATAAAGGTGATTAAATTTTCAGTTAGGCTGAACTTAAGAAATCCATTGTCCTACGGACTTAGCAGAGACGCGCTTAGCCAGAGATCTTACCATTCAGACGCTCGCTGCGGACAGACTGCCGTGGTCCCTTCCTGAGGGTGCATCACAGATACAAACGGAAGTGACCAGAGAGGCAGCTTCCTATACCAACATAAAGAGGGACGGACAGGACCATACTAAGAACAGAAACCTCTTTGCTTTTAGAAAACGTAGCTACCTATTCCGACGTTGGTCCTACTGTTCTGTAGCAGACAGGTTTGTCTGCTACCATCAAGTATGCAAGTAGAAATACATTTGTTCATTCATCCTTACACACAGAAGGGAAGGGGGATGACAGTATCTTATCATATACAGTATATAAAAGAAAGCGGATGTAGGTTCCGTATGAGACTTTGTGACATGAATTACATATAAGCTGTGTTTTAAAGTGTAGTAGTGTGACAGATCGTTCTTTATTATGTGTAAAAGTAACACGATCCACTGCTCAGTCTCCTCCCGGATAGAGTCAGAAACACCACAGTAAATTTAGAAGTGGAACGTATGCCGTAAATGACGACAGATTAAAGAAATTAACATGAAAGGAATCCAACGGAGACCTTTCAGTGTTATCATGTTGACGTAACAACATCGTCAGTTACGATTACAGTATGTATCAGAAAATAGAGACTGGACCGTGGATCACTGAAAACCTGTTACGTGGATGGATGGAGCACGTTTCTTATTAAACCAGCGGCCTCTCCCGCTGTAGGTTCGAGTCCTCCCTCGGGAGGGGGTGTGTGTGTTGTTCTTAGTATAAGTTAGTTTAAGTTAGCTTAAGTAGTGTGTAAATCTAGAGACCGATGACCTCAGCAGTTTGGTCCCTTAGGAATTCCCACACACATTAAACCAGCTCGGTGGTCGTGTCCGAAAAGCCTTCTACCAAACTAACTGTTCCACGCAACATGCACTGCTTCACGGAATCGGGTCGATGAAGGGGACTGCCAGCTGGGTTTCCATGTTCCTGCAATAGAAATCGAAGGCACCGTGACGCTACGGATTAAGTGAACATAATTACTGACTAGTTGCTTGATATCTTCTCCGACGGCGATGACGTTTGCCAGCAGGAACTATAATCATCCTGTGTATCATACGAAAAGAAATATTTACTTTATGATCTACGAGGGCAGTTCAATAAGTAATGCAACACATTCTTTTTCTCGGCCAATTTTGGTTGAAAAAACCGGAAATTTCTTGTGGAATATTTTCAAACATTCCCGCTTCGTCGCGTATAGTTTCATTGACTTCCGACAGGTGGCAGCGCTGTACGGAGCTGTTAAAATGGCGTTGCAAACAACGGGCAGTGATCGAGTTTCTTTTGGCGGAAAACCAGGGCATCTCAGATATTCATAGGCGCTTGCAGAATGTCTACGGTGATCTGGCAGTGGACAAAAGCACGGTGAGTAGTTGGGCAAAGCGTGTGTCATCATCGCCGCAAGGTCAAGCAAGACTGTCTGATCTCCCGCGTGCAGGCCGGCCGTGCACAGCTGTGACTCCTGCAATGGCGGAGCGTGCGAACACACTCGTTCGAGATGATCGACGGATCACCATCAAACAACTCAGTGCTCAACTTGACATCTCTGTTGGTAGTGCTGTCACAATTGTTCACCAGTTGGGATATTCAAAGGTTTGTTCCCGCTGGGTCCCTCGTTGTCTAACCGAACACCATAAAGAGCAAAGGAGAACCATCTGTGCGGAATTGCTTGCTCGTCATGTGGCTGAGGGTGACAATTTCCTGTCAAAGATTGTTACAGGCGATGAAACATGGGTTCATCACTTCGAACCTGAAACAAAACGGCAATCAATGGAGTGGCGCCACACCCACTCCCCTACCAAGAAAAAGTTTAAAGCCATACCCTCAGCCGGTAAAGTCATGGTTACAGTCTTCTGGGACGCTGAAGGGGTTATTCTGTTCGATGTCCTTCCCCATGGTCAAACGATCAACTCTGAAGTGTATTGTGCTACTCTTCAGAAATTGAAGAAACGACTTCAGCGTGTTCGTAGGCACAAAAATCTGAACGAACTTCTCCTTCTTCATGACAACGCAAGACCTCACGCAAGCCTTCGCACCCGAGAGGAGCTCACAAAACTTCAGTGAACTGTTCTTCCTCATGCACCCTACAGCCCCGATCTCGCACCGTCGGATTTCCATATGTTTGGCCCAATGAAGGACGCAATCCGTGGGAGGCACTACGCGGATGATGAAGAAGTTATTGATGCAGTACGACGTTGGCTACGACATCGACCAGTGGAATGGTACCGTGCAGGCATACAGGCCCTCATTTCAAGGTGGCGTAAGGCCGTAGCATTGAATGGAGATTACGTTGAAAAATAGTGTTGTGTAGCTAAAAGATTGGGGAATAACCTGGCGTATTTCAATGCTGAATAAAACAACCCTTGTATCAGAAAAAAAAATGTGTTGCATTACTTATTGAACTGCCCTCGTATTATCAGACTTCAAACTTGAAATTAAAACTTTCTCGAAAGTCTTCGAATCCCTGGGACCAATATCTCGCCAATATCAGTATCGGTAGCAAGTGAAAATCATCGAGATCCTCGATTCATGGAATTTGTCTTGTATACGCTTGGTCATCTGGAACTCTCACATCCGTCTTTACCATTTCTGGCCAGACCCTGCATACACTTTACATCTGGAGAAAATATGTGATAAAAAACAGTCGCGGAACTTTGTCGGTGGGCCACTTCACCACGCCTCCAGGCGTGCCACTCTGTCCGCAGAGTTCCGCCGAAGAAGGCGCCGAATCCGGCGGCAGCCCGCAACTGGAGGGAGTCACGTCGCCGCCGCCCTTCCCCTGCCCTCGCCCTTCCCTTCCCTTCCCTTCCCATCCCTTCCCTTCCCACGGGCCAGCTTAACGCTGCAGGGTCACCGTCCGACACCGTCCGCTCCGCGGAATTATAACGAAGCGTCCCAGCTATCGATCATGCCGGGCTGTTTCCGCGCCGTGGCGGTTGCCGTCGCGCGGAAGAAACTTCACCGTCGTGCGTGACGAACAGCTACCAAATATATTATTATTTAACGATACTTCTCCTCCCAACCGCCCTTATAGTTCAACGTGTAGCGAGGCAGTTTGCGGGACAGAGGGGTGAAGTAGACACGGGTCGAATCGCCGTGGAGGACAAGTGGGCGTTACTGTGGGTATAACGAACATCCTGAGCACAGTTTTCCAAACTCACAAGGGGACCACCCGGCAAACAGATTTTTTATACACTACTGGCCACTAAAATTGCTACACCAAGAAGAAATGCAGATGATAAACGGGTATTCATTGAAAAAATTTATTACACTAGACCTGACATGAGATTACATTTTCACGCAATGTGGGTGCATAGATCCTGAGAAATCAGTACCCAGAACAACCACCACTGGCCGTAATAACGGCCTTGATACGCCTGGGCATTGAGTCAAACAGAGCTTGGATAGCGTGTACAGGTACAGCTGCCCATGCACCTTCAACACGACACCACAGTTCATCAAAAGAAGAGACTGGAATATTATGACGAGCCAGTTGCTCGGCCCCCACTGACCAGACGTTTTCAATTGGTGAGACATCTGGAGAATGTGCTGACCAGGGCAGCAGTCGAACATTTTCTGTATCCAGAAAGGCCCGTACAGGACCTGCAACTTCCGATCGTGCATTATCCTGCTGAAATCTAGGGTTTCGCAGGGATCGAATGAAGGGTAGAGCCACGGGTCGTAACACATCTGAAATGTAACTTCCACTGTTCAAAGTGCCGTCAATGCGAACAAGAGGTGACCGAGACGTGTAACCAATGGCACCCCACACCATCACGCCAGGTGATAACGCCAGTATGGCGATGAAGAATACACGCTTCAATTGTGCATTCACCACGATGGCGCCAAACACGGATGTGACCATCATGATGCTGTAAACAGAACCTGGATTCATCCGAAAAAATGACGTTTTGCCATTCGTGCACCCAGGTTCGTCGTTGAGTACAACTTCGCAGGCGCACCTGTCTGTGATGCAGCGTCAAGGCTAACAGCAGCCATGGTCTCCGAGCTGATAGTCCATGCTGCTGCAAACGTCGTCGAACTGTTCGTGCAGATGGTTGTTGTCTTGCAAACGTCCCCATCTGTTGACTCTAGGATCGAGATGTGGTTGCACGATCCGTTACAGACATGGGGATAAGATGCCTGTCATCTCGACTGCTTGTGATACGAGGCCGTTGGGACCCAGCACGGCGTTCCGTATTACCCTCCTGAACCCACAGATTCCATATTCTGCTAACAGTCATTAGATCTCGACCAACGCGAGAAGCAATGTCGCGATACGATAAACCGCACTCGCGATAGGCTACAATCCGACCTTTATCAATGTCGGAAACGTTATGGTACGCATTTCTCCTCCTTACACGAGCCATCACAACAACGTTTCACCAGGCAACGCCGGGCAACTGCTGTTTGTGTATGAGAAATCGGTTGGAAACTTTCCTCATGTCAGCACGTTGTAGGTGTCGCCACCGGCGCTAACCTTGTGTGAATGCTCTGAAAATCTAATTATTTTCATATCACGGCATCTTTTTCCTGTCGGTTAAATTTCGCGTCTGTAGCACGTCATCTTCATGGTGCAGCAATTTTAATGGTCAGTAGTGTAATTTTTATATATATCTTACGTGAATTTCAGAACTCAAATATCTATTTCCCAAGGCATTTCGATGCTGCTCTCATAAATTCCCGAGAAAATCTACTTTGAAATACTCTGGTATACATAACTAAAATGTAATATAATACGGTACCTAATCCTTTATTATTTAAGTTTCAGAATGCGCTTAGTAATCTAAAGCAGAGGTACCCAGCGTTTTTGAGATATACTACATGCAATTTAGCCCATTTTGAGATCTACTGACTTACAAATTCGTAAAGGCTTAAGCACAAAACAGTACCAAAGCCAAAATTAGCCATTTGAATCATACACAAAATATAAAAGGTAATTTTCTCTCTATCAGCAGTTGTAAGCCTGCGACTCAGTTTTGACATGTGAAAAAAATTAGAATATACGCTATCATAAATGGCGAGAAAAGTTTAGTGAGATAATTGGCTTTGCATGTCTTTGTCATATTTTTTATACTCTGGTAAATAATTTGTCGGAGCCGACCTTACGTAGTCTAGAAGATAAGGATGAGTCAGTTTACTTCTACACTTAGATTTCACTATGTACATGTTTGAAAACGCTGTCCCACATAGAAAAGTTGATCCATAAAACGGTAATATGTGCGATTTCACTTTTACAATTTTAGGGTAGGTTTTTACAGTCACTAATTTCCAAATATTACCTTCACTGTATTCTGACTTTAAGAGAAAGTCATCGCGATGAAAAAGTTGAGCACCCCTGCCATAAAGTAAGGTTGTTTCGACGGGCAGTGTGGCACTATGCGAGAATTCTCATATGCTACGTGGGATTCTGGGTTCGAATTCCAGCTAATGTAAAAGCTTAAACAAAGTGCATGTTCTACGGCAAATTCCGGGAACCTTAAAATATATAAAGATGTAAAAAGTTGAAAGCGCTTGAGACTGGTAATCGCTGGTTCTAGTCTTGTATCGTCATTTTTTGTTTTGTTTTCGTTCAGATTAAACGGCATTTAAATATAGAATTCATAAAAATATGCTAATTATCACACACCTGTCATTTTTATGAAAGATGCACGTCTTATTTCTATTTACATATGGTACTAAAAAGCCAGTTTTCGTTGTAAGTGCGAATTCTTACTTACCGATATTTGCTAAAAAAATTGTTAATAGAGAATTTAAAAAATTAGAGATTAAAAGTAGAGAAAGTAATAATGGAATGTAGGCAACAGGAATGGGCTGGAACACACGTGGATGGTAATTTCAGTTGTCTCGCATATGCAGATGATATAGTACTGCTAAGTGAATCATTTCTTAAGTTTAAAGAAATGTACCAGAAAATATACAAATACGGATACAAGGTTATGCTCAAGGTGTAAGGATACAAAACGGGGTTCAAGCAGTTACGAAAAAGACAAGAATAGCAAGAATTTCTTGAGATCTTAGGTACTTGCTTTACCAGCAACAGCACCATAGAAATGGACGTCATGAAAGAATAGTAGTTTTAATGAAATGTATGTATATCCTCAGGGATACGCTCAACTCAAAATCAGTATGAGTGAATGCTAAGATGAGAATATATAACACAGTCATATGTCCTGCAGTCATGTACGATTCAGAATCCTGGAGCATGAAAAACGTGAAAAGGAAGCACTGTTAGTATTTGAAAGAAAAGTAATTAGGAAGATACGGCGACCAGTTTTAGATAGAGAATGATGAAGGACGAGGAATCAGGGAATCTACCTCTTAATGCTACAACCAATACCACAACAAAAGCTGAAGAGCAAACGAATCCAGTGGATAGATCATGTGGCCTGTGGTCCAGAAGAAAGACAGGCGAAGAATGCATTTGAGTTGAAACCAAACACCAAACGCCATATAGTACGACCAAGGCAGCGCTAGACAGACGATCTGACGAAGGACTTGGCAGCCCTGGAGACTGAAGACACCTGGAGGAACCGAGCACCAAACGTAAAGGTATGTAGGCAGTTTGTGGAAAGAGCGCATGGTCTGCGGGACCTGCGACCGCTGGAAGTACGAATATAAACTTTTTTCATGTTTATGCATTTTACGCTTCACGGATATTCTCGTAAAATGCATCTTTGTTTAAAAACTTTGCCCTGCCTGGTACGGAACCTGGGCCGTCTTAGCGCCAGGCGAACATGCTACCACAGCGCCACACTGCTTGACGAAACATCCACCTTACTTTAATGTATTAATGACACTCGCAAAACTTCAAAGTCATTTTTCTCGAAAAATTTTAACAGTGACATCGAACTGTTTCAGTAAATTGATGTCAGCGTGCTGAACCATAACCATAAAAAAGTACAACACTCCGAATGTAGTGTTGTCTCCTTGTCAGACTCGTCGAGACACATTCATATATTCTTCTTTTTCTTGTGCCTTTGTCCCACATTCGCGCAGGGTCGGCATGGTTATTAACAGGTTTGGCATGGTTAATTTAAGCGGAGTCCGGTTGTTCACCCTGTCGCCAACCCATTACCGTCCGAGACACAATTTATGTATCCCAACCACCTGCGTGTAGTGTTATCCACGTGAAAGTGTTTACAAATGTTTGTGAATCGTGTAACTGAGGCGAGACTTGGGTACGACGACGGCATTCACCTAGTGGGGTGTGGGGAACCGCCTAAAAACCGCATCAAAGCTGTCCGTCACGCAGACCCTCGTCGTTTAGCCTCCGGGTGGATTCGATTCGGGGCCGGCGCATCTCCCTGGCCTGCAAACGCCGCTTTAACACCCACGGCTATCCGGGCGGGTTCGAGATACATCTCCTCCTATACTCTGCAAACCACTTTTGAAAGTTGGCTGTTTCGTTTGCAACTTTCGTTATTCAATCCTTTTGCGTTCTACTTAACGCAGAATTACTGTTCTTAGTTATCCATTGCGACCAACATAGTTTCTCTGTGGAGCAGTCGCTAAGAAGTTTTTGGCAGTGGGTTAGAAGATACACCTCGAGTCTAGAAATGGTTAGAGGAGATTTCTAATAATTTTGCCTTTGTGGTGGCTACAGCCTCTGAAATTTTTTTAAAAGAAAACATGGTCGTAGAAGACTGAAATAATGAATTGTGCGATCGACCTGTTTCGATGTTTTTCATTTTCAAATACATACAGATAAACATCACAGGATGCATCGCATTAGACGTGGATGTTCCTGTTTGCGCTCAAATTTTTAGACTGTAAGGTATGTCTTCCACGTGGAGACATGATCTTGATGTCTTCGTAAGGCGAACAGATTTCGATGCAAGATAAAGAATCTGTTTATTAATAATCCATCCGAACGATAGGGCATTTAATTTCGTCTCACTACCTGCCACTGGGCTTTGGTCAATTTTTATCGACTACAACAGATTTTGTTTTGTCTCACGTTGTTACATGTGTTGAAACCGTTCTGTGCCAAGTTTCTGAGAAGAATAGTTTAAAAAAGAATCGAAAATAAAATTTAGGATGTGTCAGACGATGATCAGTTTGGCTTCAGGGCAGGTATAGGCACAAGAGAGGCAGTTCTGACGCTGCGGTCGATTGTGGAAGAAAGACTGAAGAAAAGTCAAGACGTTCATAGGATTTCTCGATCTGGAAAAAGCGCCTGTCAATGTAAAATGGAGCAAGATGTTCGAAATACTGAGAAAAACAGGCTCAAGCTATAGGGAGAGACGGGTACTATACAATATGTGACAAAACCAAGAGGGAACAATAAGAGTGGAAAGCCAAGGACAAAGCGTTCTGATTAAAAAAGAGTGTAACACATGGGTGTAGTCTTTCTTCCCTATTGTTCAATCCGTATGTCGAAGAAGCAATGACGGAAATATAAGAAAAGATTAAAACTGAAGGCGAAAATATATTTTTTGATCACTGACGTTGCATGTATTGTCATGTTTTAATTACACTTGGACTCAATCACATGGATTTACCTTCAAATATCTTCTAAATCCGTTACCTTACTATTTCGCTAGTTCCCTAATTAAAATATCTGGTTGCACTTAGCAGCAACCACATGGTCTGTCGCTGCAGAATATATGGCTTGCTTCCAGCATATTTTGGAATTACTTTTATAGGCAATTCGTCTTTCAAATCCTAGCAGAAAGCTTACGCTGTGATGTGCATGGCAGAGGACTGAGCCTATGTCATCATTCCACTTCGCACCCCTACTCTGTGGTACTTGTACGAACTGGCAGATTCCACTTACGACTCACTAAAATTGCAATAGGATGCCATTTCTGTTTTAGTTTGTGATGTTCAAATTTTCGCTGTTCTGAACATTTAAATCATGTTATCAATATTTGCGCCATTTTAAAATCAGGTCAAGACCTGCCGGAATATTTCTGCAACTTTTCTCAATCCGTACGCTGTTGCACAACAGAACAGCAAATAAACGTTTGAATAAAATTTTGTCGGAATCGGCTTGGGCGACACTACTTTAGAACACGTCCGCCTGGTACGAGTATGAGATCTACTGGTAGGAGAAGTTACGTTAGATTTGACGTTGTAGCTGGATTTCTGGACCTGGTTGCATTTTAAGTGGTTTGATGATGTTGGATAGTTACGTTTTAATAGGTAGCAGAATTCCTTAACTGTATCTACTTCGTGAGCGCCAGTTTTGATGTTAAGGCTCTGAGTTCTCAGTTCTTCTACTTCTCAGTTCTTCTACTTCTCATTACTTTCGTGTTTTTTCAATTTACTGTCAGTCCATATTTTGTACTGATTAGACTGCTCACTCCGTACAACAGATCCTGTAATTCTTCTTCACTTTAATTCAGGAAAGTGGTGTCACAAGTTAACCTTAACATTGATATATTTTCGCCTTCAGTTTTAATCTTTTCTTATATTTCCGTCATTGCTTCTTCCACATACGGATTGAACAATAGGGAAGAAAGACTAGATCCATGTGTTACACTCTTTTTTAATCAGAACACTTTGTCCTTGGCTTTCCACTCTTATTGTTCCCTCTTGGTTTTGTCACATATTGTATAGTACCCGTCTCTCCCTATAGCTTACGCCTGTTTTTCTCAGTATTTCGAACATCTTGCTCCATTTTACATTGTCAGGCGCTTTTTCCAGATCGAGAAATCCTGTGAACGTCTTGACTTTTCTTCAGTCTTTCTTCGACAATCGACAGCAGCGTCAGAACTGCCTCTCTTGCGCCTTTACCTGCCCTGAAGCCAAACTGATCATCATCTGACACATCCTAAATTTTATTTTCAATTCTTCTTTAAACTATTCTTGTCAGAAACTTTTATTAATGAGCTGTTAAGCTGATTGTGCGATAATTCTCCCTCATGTCAGCTCTTGCAATCTTGGAAATTATGTGGATGCTGATTTTCCGAAAGTCTGATGGAATATCGCCAGTCTGATATATTCTACACGCCAACGCAAGTTGTCGTTTTGACACCACTGTTCCCAATGATTTTAGAAATCATGTATTCCCTATCTAAACCATAAGAAGCTGCAGAGAAACCAACATACGAGATTTTCATATTTGTTGGTAACAGGGTAGAGGAAGTTTTAGAGCAGTTTTACATGGGGGGACGGATTAGTTAGAACTAATCAAGTGCAGTACCGGAAATCCTGTAATTAGCTGTGACGGTAGAGGACACACCAAATCAGATCTGCCGGCCTCGTCACATGAGCTGTTCGCCTGGATAGCAAGCGGGCGTGGGTTGGGGGGGAGGAGGGAGGGGAGGAGGGGAGTGCGTCACTACGCCAGTGGCCAGCAGCTACAGTAGCCTAGGCGTGTCCGACAGCCGCCTCCCCCAATTAGTCAGCACTGCAGGGAACGTTACACGCTCTACGTTAGGTTCAAGGGTGCCGCAGCGTGCGGGCAACTCGCCATTACAAGGTCTCGAGAAATACATCGTCGCATGGAAAAAATTTACTAGACGAACTAACGTTGTCGTATGATAAAAGTAAGCTAGTTAATTTCTACATAACTGAAAAGCTCTTCCGAGACTATCTTCGCATATTCTGCGACCTACAAGGAAAAATCATTCTTCCCTAATGATAGAGACGCAATTACATTCAACACTTAATGAAAGACGTGTTGGGCAATTTGTTTGTGCCTCTTAATAAATGTTATATATATACTGGATTTCCTCGTCAATTTTTCGAGTGCCTACGTGCTGCAAGGGAAACAAGTCTACATGCCAACATTTTCTTATTCCTTTTAGCAAGCAGACAGTCATAAGTGTTGTCGTTCTCTGTTTCTTTTTCCGAACAGCTTAGTCTACAGCATGATATTCCACGAATACAATTGGGAATCAAGTTACACAAATAGCTATCGTGTTCCCGTAATTCACTTCGAAATGGTTTAAATGGCTCTAAGCACTATGGGACTTAACATCTGAGGTCATCAGTCCCCTAGACTTAGAACTACGTAAACCTAACTGACCTAACGACATCACACACATCCATGTCCGTGGCAGGATTCGAACCTGCGACCGTAGCGGCCGCGTGGTTCCAGACTGAAGCTCCTAGAACCGCTCGGGTACAGCAGCCGGTCGTAATTCAGTCTAATGGCACCTGATGACGAGGAAAAGTCGACGAAATAATGTAACAACGGATGAAACAGCAAAACATAGCCATTAATTTGACTTTACAGTGACGGAATTAACAGCGTCCATAAACCCGAAGGACAATATCAAAATGGCAAGCCTTTGCTGACACGGAAAGGAAAAACCTCGCCTGTAGCGTTCGACAGGAGATGGGTGACAGAACAATTTGACAAGGAAATCATACATCCATCAGGTCACCGATTTTGTCCATCTCTTGCATGATTGTAGGACATAATTATATGTAACAAACGGTGTCTAATACGGTGCGCTTCTGAAAAGAAATTGAGGTTGAGAAATTTAGATGGCTGTTGCATACCATACGAGAGCGCTGCGTTAGAGCAACCGTACACGGCTCAAGATTGTAACTCTGCTCTGAGACACGTAATTTTTCTTTTTAATCTTCCACTTGACTGTTTTATCGCTACAAGGAATCATGATTCTTTGTAAAGAAATGTAAAGGATTAATAATAATAATGATAATCACAATGGTACACTCATGGCGTAGTATAAAAAATGGCTCCTAGCACTATGGGACTTAACATCTATGTCATCAGTCCCCTAGAACTTAGAACTACTTAAACCTAACTAACCTAAGGACAGCACACAACACCCAGCCATCACGAGGCAGAGAAAATCCCTGACCCCGCCGGGAATCGAACCCGGGAACTCGGGCGTGGGAAGCGAGAACGCTACCGCACGACCACGAGATGCGGGCATGGCGTAGTATAATCAAGATGTAAGAAATCGTTATGAAATAAACATTTATTTACAGATACGGCTATGTGCTTATTAAATTTCTCGCAGTGAAGCCAGTACACCCATAATTCCTCATTGTCACTGGTATGGCGACAACATTACGGGAGTATGTATCATAAAAACATGAAAATCACAGTACACGCTTGCACCATGCACTTTCCATGAATGCCATTTTCCGAAGGCTCATTTGAATCTTTTTAATAACGAGAGTGGAAAGCGCAAGTTATTAAAATTGAAAGAAAATGGAACTTTCTTTACGTATAATTTTTGACGCAAAACGGCTGGATTTCAGCGTAGGTACGAATACTGGTGGTATTAGCTGAGAAGCGCAACAGGTCGTATTTCTCTCTGCTTCCGCAACTGAGCGGACGCATTCTGTAGTCGCTTCACGACATTTTTGATCTGGCTGTTAAAGATCACAAGTCACACGCAGCGATGTCCTCGGCTATGCTTACGATTATCATCATTATTACTGTTCTTTTCCAAGGACAGGCGATGCATTGTCGGCATACACGTATTTGGCGGAAGATTAAAATATCAACAAGGCTCGAATATAGTGCGGGCACACACTGCTGCCTTAGCCGGTTATGCTAACCCACACTTCGGCGGCAGGCGTTCTCGAATGGTATTCAACTGCTCTTCATTTTCGAACCACCATTTCCCTGTCGTAGACCATTCCCAGCCCAAGGAAAGATCCACATATCCCTCAGGGTGTGATATAGAATTTTTGGACGTGTCAGTATATACTGACTCAAATTATGTTCGATCACTATATGCTACGAAGCTTCCGGCTCCGTCACTGAGATCGCTAACGCTCAGTAGTGGCAAAGAATGACATCCTTTTCACCAGACTGCTAATACAAATTAGTACTTTATTAAGCATATTATTGTCAGTTTCAAGTGTGCGCTCAATTTCAAGTACACGAATGGAGGCTGACATATCATTGTCTTAGGTATAACAAAAAGCACTTGCCATGCAGTGCATTAAACTGCATGGCATACGATTTTTTGTATTAATAAAGTACTCGTTTAAATCTGCAGTCTAGTAGAAGTGATGCCATTTTTTAATTCATCGTGGCTGTGGTGCCCACCCGAAAGTCAAGCATGGTAGGAGGTCAGCACTCGATTCAGAGGTATCCAGTTCTAATGCTGCTCCTGGAAGGATTTGCAGCATGTTGGGAAAAGTTCTTCTTAGCGTATCATTGCCTATGATCTCATGTTTCGTGCTGAAGAAACGGATTCTGACAAGCGTAGGTAAGAAATTTTAACTACGTAGCGCTCCGTAATAAATCGTGCGTATAACTCGCTCAGCCATGCTTACTTACAGACATCTGGATGTATTTCACCCTTCATACATCACTCCTGCAGCGGACGAAACACACTAGTAATTTCACATGAGGAAAGAGTACAAGAAAGCGACCAGAGGCTGCACGCTTACATTATGAAACAAAGCGTAGCTACATTTCACTAGCGACACAATAAGAATTTAGGATGAGGTAGTAGTGCCAACGTGCATCACGAAACACATTCGTATATGCCAGCTTCGACACTGAGGAATGGTAGGAAACATTTTTCATGGTTGCATGACTTCCCTGCAGAACTGCAGATCTAAGAACTCCAATCAAGAATCATCCGCGCATTATCTAGTATTTTGCTACAAGGCTATTGATGGATTGTACGTGGCATGGTTAAGGCGATTACTGTGGAGAAATTAGTAACGAAGAACGCTGAGTGGCTAAATACGGGTAACGGGCAGACTACGTCCGTAATAAAGACGGACGTGCAAGCCGCGTATGGCAAAGAGGTCAGCCCGCAGACGTGCAGCAACAAGTGATTTGCAAGTTCCTCGAGTCTGACCTACTCAGGGGGGCTTTCGTAAACAAACCCGCTGTCGTCAGCGGGGCAATAGCCCAGCCAATAAACGCTAGCAGTGTCTGTGGAGAGCTTCCGCAATGCTTGGCGCTGACGTTCGGTGAGTAAACGTAGAACGGCCCTTTTCATTTTCTTCTTTGTGTGTGAATGATGCTTGCGTGACAGACGTTTGTCAGCCCATGCTGCAGAACTAAAGCCGGAATTAGGATCGCGCTTCTGATGACACACGATTTCCCTCTGGCACGTTAAACATACATTGCTGGCCATCAAAACAGCAGTACCTTGAAGGCGACCTGCGACAGTCACACAATTGGCATGAATTGTACTAAATGCTTGGATATGCAAACAACTGACGTTTCAGTACAAATGAAAATACAGTAGTAAGTAGGAGAACCATAACAGATACAGAGATTAGTAACCATAAGGTCGTTGTAGCGAAACAGAGTATCGTAACATCCAATCCCACCCAAAATCAAAGCAAAATGTATCTCTTTTAAAAAAGCAGATAAGAATTCGCTTGACGCTTTCCTAACAGTCTCCAGTCCTTCAGTCTATGTAAGCATAGACCTGATGTGGTTTAAATTTAGAGAAATAGTGTCAACGGTAAGTGATTTATACCAAATAAATCAATAAGAGACGAAACTTATCCTCCATGGTACACCGAACAGGTCAGAATACTGTTGCAGAAGCAACGAAAAAAGCATGCCTGTTCTAGAAGAACAGAGAATCTCAAAGACAGGCGATGTCTTATAGAATCTTGAAGTACAACACAGTCTTAAATGCGAGATACTTTCAGTACATTCCGCGAAGAAACACTGTCTCGCCATCCTGCAGAAAATCGATAAATGTAAGGGTTGTATGTGATGTAAACAAGCGGCAAGACACAATCATCTTGGCTGTACATTAGTTATGGTAATTTTACTGATGGCAGTGCCACTAAACCGGAGTTACTAAATACGGTTTTCCGGAATTCCTTCACCAAAGAAGACGAAGTAAATATTCCAGAATTATTCGAATCAAGAAAAGCTGCCAAAATAAGTGTACATATTGTCGGTGCACAGAAGCAGCTTAAATCATTTAATAAAGACTAGCCTCCTGGCACAGATTGTGTACCAAATAGGTCCCTTTCAGCCTATACTGATTAAAGGCTCCACACTTAGCTGTCATTTACAACCGCTCGCTCGACGAAAGAGAAGACTGGGAAGTTTCACAGGTCACACCAATACGGAAGAAACGACAGAGGAGTGACCCGCTCAATTAGAGAGCCGTATCATTCAGGTCAATTTGCCGTAGGATTTTGGAAAAAATACTGTGTTCGAACATTATGAATTACCTCGAAGAAAATGCCCTACCGACAAACAGCACGTTCTTGTGAAACACAACTAGCTATTTGTACATATGAAGTAATGAGTGCTATGGATACACGGGACTCACACTGATTCCATATTCCTAGATTTCCAGAAGGCTTTAGACAGCGTTCCCTCTAGCAACTTCTAATCAATTTGCCTGCCTCCGTTGTGCAACTAGATTTGTGATTCCTTGTGAGAAAGGTCACATCACGTAGTAACTCATGGTAACTAATCGAGTAAAATGGAAGTGGCATCTAGCGTTCCCCGAGGACGTGTTGCAGACGCTCTGCAGTTCCTAATCTACTTAAACGGTGTAGGAGACAACCTAAGTAGACCTCTTAGACAGTTGCTGCTGTTTACTGTCTACTAAAGTTATGAGAAGATACAAACCAATTGCAGCATGATTTAGACATGAACCCTGTATGATGCGAAAAGTGGCAGTTGACTTTAAATCAGGAAAAGTGAGAGGTTATTCATGAGTACTAAACGGAATCCGTAAATTTCAATTACATTTCGGTAAACGACACAAAACTAGAGGCTAAATGTCCAGATATTACAATTAAGAACAACTTAGATTGGATCGATTACGTAAATAATGTTGTAAGGAATGTTAACCAAAGACAGCATTTCACTGGCAGAACGCTTAGAAGATGCAACAAGTCTACTGAAAAACTGCCTACACTACGATGGAGTATTGCTGCTCGGTATGAGCTCCTTACCAGGTAGGATTGTCGAAGCATATGGAAAAAGTTCAAAGAAGGGCACCGCGTATTATCGCGAAACAGAGAGAGAGAGAGTATCGGAAATGACATGCGAGTCTGCGTTTTTTGCTGCTGCGAGATCTTTTCACGAAATTTCGATCATCAGCTTTCTCCTCCGAATGTGAAAATATTTTGGTGATGTCGCCCTATATGGGGAGAAATGGTCATCGTAAAAAAATATGAGAAATCAGAGCTCGCACAGAAGGATGTACGTGTTCATTTTTCCCGCTCGCTGTTTCAGAGTAGAGCGGTAGAGAAACAGGCAGAAGATGGTTCGACGAACCCTTCAGCGAGTTACTTGAATCTTAATTACAAAGCAATCATGTAGATGTAGGAATAACTTAATCCGTGCTCTGTGTATAAGGAAAGATTATATAGGCAGGTTCTCATATAGAAACGTCGTCTGAAAGTACATTGAGATAACATCGCTTTATGTTTCGTGTGAGAAGAACAAACGTCTACAAGCACGTGTCGGAAGCAAGATAGTGGCTTATCGAGACTGTGGTTTATTGTTACGGTCCTAATGACACCGACTTGCATTTCTCGTAAGGAGCACGGAGATAAGGCGAGAAATCAATGCTCATGCGGAGGAATATTGACAGTAGCTTTCCCCCATTCTATTTGCGGCAAGAAGAGGGGTAAAGGGGACACTCTCCCCCCACCCACCCTCCACCCCCACCACGCACCGTACGGTGGCCTGCGGAGTAGGCGTAGACGTAGATGTAAACGTTGCGTAATACTGCTGCCCGTGATGGTCTGGATCACACGACCGTCTAGAATATGTAGAATCGATGGATTGAGGACGGCTGTACTCACCGCCATGCAGGATCACAACGGTCCCACGCGACTAGCGCCCGAAAGGACAGTTGTGCAAGTTAGTGCAGCTGTGTCACGTATCTTGAGTCAGAAGTCTTGTTTGCCACAATACAAGTACACCGAATCATGGACCAACACGGTCCGTCACCACGGCAACCATTATTGTGAATTCTTTTGACACAGCAGCAGAGTGAGGTGAGCCGACAGTGGCGCTCCCCATGATAACAATGAATGCTGGAGTGGCACTACAACGTCATTTCAGATTAATAACGGTTCTGCATAAAGAATGGTGACTGACGCATCCGTGTGCGGAACGTCGGGGGAGGACGGACGTTGGAAGATTCTATCCGTCGTCACCTGGCTTGATAGTGAAAGGCTGCCATCGAATAGACAAAACGAACATTTCTGTTTCGCATGGCCATTATTTATACAGCAGCTTTTGCCTTTCCGACGAGTCGAGGCCGGTGGCAGTTCAAAATGGTTCAAATGGCTCTGAGCACTATGGGACATAACTTCTGAGGTCATCAGTCCCTTAGAACTTAGAACTACTTAAACCTAACTAACCTAATGACATCACACACATCCATGCCCGAGGCAGGATTCGAACCTGCGACCGTAGCGGTCGCACGGTTCCAGACTGTAGCGCCTAGAACCGCTCGGCCACTCCGGCCGTCCCGGTGGCAGTACACTATGTTTGAGATATCTGTGTAGTTACATTTCCACAAGATAGCCATAGCTACATTGACTTGGTACATCTTCGACGTTGCTCTGGACAAAGTGTTCTTCATGTCTCTTACCACCTGAAAACATTTGCTCACGGACTGCCCGGAGGCTGGTCCTCCCTGCCTGATGAACTCTGGGATACAGCTGAAGCGCGTGGAATGATATACCTCTACCTGGCACCCCACCTCAATTCAACTGTATGATTCCCATGCAGAGTCATTGTTAAACAGTTCTGTGTTCTAAATTTCGAACACTGTACGTCCCAAACCAACTTCAAATTTGATCATCTACTATTCCTTCTACACAGTCCAGTTACATTAAGGTGACCACAAGTAAAAAAAGGCTGAATAACCATATGTCGCACCACGGACATTCATTAAAAGAGTCAGTGATATTCTGGAAGGTACTAACAGCGGTGTGGAGTTATGCCCTCCTGTGCAGTGGCCATCTCCGCCAGGTATCTCAGCTGAGGATCCCAAGCGAATAGCCCAATCGAGATGGTCCCACAGATTCTCGATTGGGTTTAAATCCGAAGAGTCTGGTCGCCACGGGGAGATTTTCGAATTACGTACGTACACCGCATGCGATGTACTTGAGGACAATATTATGGAAATGGAAGAGGATGTAGATGAAGATGAAATGGGAGATACGATACTGCGTGAAGAGTTTGACAGAGCACTGAAAGACCTGAGTCGAAACAAGGCCTCCGGAGTAGACAACATTCCATTGGAACTACTGACGGCCTTGGGAGAGCCAGTCCTGACAAAACTCTACCATCTGGTGAGCAAGATGTATGAAACAGGCGAAATACCCTCAGACTTCAAGAAGAATATAATAATTCCAATCCCAAAGAAAGCAGGTGTTGACAGATGTGAAAATTACCGAACAATCAGTTTAATAAGCCACAGCTGCAAAATACTAACACAAATTCTTTGCAGACGAATGGAAAAACTAGTAGAAGCCGACCTCGGGGAAGATCAGTTTGGATTCCGTAGAAATACTGGAACACGTGAGGCAATATTGACCTTACGACTTATCTTAGAAGAAAGATTAAGGAAAGGCAAACCTACGATTCTAGCATTTGTAGACTTAGAGAAAGCTTTTGACAATGTTGACTGGAATACTCTCTTTCAAATTCTAAAGGTGGCAGGGGTAAAATACAGGGAGCGAAAGGCTATTTACAATTTGTACAGCAACCAGATGTCAGTTATAAGAGTCGAGGGACATGAAAGGGAAGCAGTGGTTGGGAAGGGAGTAAGACAGGGTTGTAGCCTCTCCCCGATGTTATTCAATCTGTATATTGAGCAAGCAGTAAAGGAAACAAAAGAAAAATTCGGAGTAGGTATTAAAATCCATGGAGAAGAAATAAAAACTTTGAGGTTCGCCGATGACATTGTAATTCTGTCAGAGACAGCAAAGGACTTGGAAGAGCAGTTGAACGGAATGGATGGTGTCTTGAAGGGAGGATATAAGATGAACATCAACAAAAGCAAAACGAGGATAATGGAATGCAGTCGAATTAAGTCGGGTGATGCTGAGGGTATTAGATTAGGAAATGAGACACTTAAAGTAGTAAAGGAGTTTTGCTATTTGGGGAGCTAAATAACTGATGATGGTCGAAGTAGAGAGGATATAAAATGTAGACTGGCAATGGCAAGGAAAGCGTTTCTGAAGAAGAGAAATTTGTTAACATCGAGTATAGATTTAAGTGTGAGGAAGTCGTTTCTGAAAGTATTTGTATGGAGTGTAGCCATGTATGGAAGTGAAACATGGACGGTAAATAGTTTGGACAAGAAGAGAATAGAAGCTTTCGAAATGTGGTGCTACAGAAGAACGCTGAAGATTAGATGGGTAGATCACATAACTAATGAGGAAGTATTGAATAGGATTGGGGAGAAGAGAAGTTTGTGGCACAACTTGACCAGAAGAAGGGATCGGTTGGTAGGACATGTTCTGAGGCATCAAGGGATCACCAATTTAGTATTGGAGGGCAGCGTGGAGGGTAAAAATCGTAGGGGGAGACCAAGAGATGAATACACTAAGCAGATTCAGAAGGATGTAGGTTGCAGTAGGTACTGGGAGATGAAGAAGCTTGCAGAGGATAGAGTAGCATGGAGAGCTGCATCAAACCAGTCTCAGGACTGAAGACCACAACAACAACAACAACCGCAGGCTTTTTGACACGTTGCATTGTCCTTCTGGTAGATGCCACTATGCTGAGGAAAAACAAACTACATGTAGCGGTGGACACGGTACCCAATAACAGACGTATACTTGTGTTGATCTATTGTGCCTCTCAAGGAAAGCCACAAAAAAACATTCCGCATACCCAAAATCTTCCTACTCCCGTTTGGACCATTCCAAGGTTTATTGCAAAGGCGTACACGAAAATGACCGTCTGTCTGATGGAGCATAAAACGTGATTCGTCTCATATGGTCACCTGTTGTCATTCAATGGATGTCCAGAGGCGGTACTGTCCTTCAAATTCTATGCTTCGTCGCCGAAGAACAGCAGTCAGCACAGGTGCATGATCCAATCGCCTGCTACGGAGGCCCATACCCAACAACGTTCGCTGAACGGTCGTTGACGAGACACTGGTTTATCTGGATCAGTTGCTCAACACTTGCACGTCTAATCGCCCGTATACATCTCTGTCATCTACTGCCCATGATGCACCGCAGTTGCCTCCGCGTCGCTTCTGGATAACGCCATTTTGCAATGCATTGTATACTTTAACCACTGCAGCACGTGATCAGTTTACAAACTTTGCCGTTTCGGAAACGCTTCCACCCTTGGACCGAAAGCCAATTAGTATGCCCTTTTGGACGACAGATAAATCGCTCCGTTTCCGCATTACAACAACTACACCGTTATCCACGTCCACGCTTTATATACCCTCCACTGCTAATGATGCCACCTGCCATCTGTAAGTGATTCTTGCAAGTTGACACCCAACTTAGGCGGTGGTCACATTAACGTTACTGGACTGCGTGTATACGAACAATAGCTAAATTTCGTTATCTGCTATTTCCAATTTTAATGGTCAACATTGCAGATGTAGGAGGCGAGGTAGATGTAGAATTTCACAGGCTGGGAGGAATATGAAGTCGATTTAGGGTGCCGAGAGTCACGTTGTTGATTCTTCCTACATTCTCTGAGCAACAGGAAACAGTAGCGCGAATGCATCAAGGGGATAAGGTAAACTGACAGCTGACGGACGATATGGCGTCCACGCGGTAGCTGTCCGTCTGCGTGCAGCCAGCAGGTCGTTAATCGGGCGGGAGGGGAAATCCGATTCCGTGGCAAGCCAGGGTAATCTGCTGCTAAACCCGCAATTAGCCAGTGCTGTTATCGCTGGTGTTATTGCAAGAGTTCCACATGGCCTGCGCAGAATTGGACGCTGTGCGAAAGCTGGTGATCAAACAGACTTCGTGGGCAATTAGGTACTAACACGTCGGGTTAGGCGTCCATAATGACGTAAGGTACAGTGATCACATCGGGTTGGCGGAGGGGCGGGGGGGGGGGGGGGGAGGGGGCAGGGGGGATGTAATACACAGCAATCGCGTAATAGTAACCTAGATATTGAACAAACGCGACATTATTATTTGTGGGGACTAATAGCTAAACATTTATTATAACAACGTTGTATTTACGTAAAATACTATTCATTTCATATTTTATTACATATATTTCTGACACTTTTCTTGAGAGTTTGTACTATGAAGCTGGAATTATATAACTGTAACAATGATTACAGTTATCAAAAAACAATAATACCCCTTATACTTTTCATTTAATCCATTATAAATGGTTTTTGAAAGCCTGCGACTGTGAAAACAATGGGTTTATTTATAAATAACTTTTCTGCTATTAGGCATGATTTTCTTTTATTTATATTTTGCACGACACGTTTCGGAAAACATACCTATTTTCAAGTGCGTTTTTCTCTGTGCACTGTGTCATTTACTAGTGATGTTATTCATGTATGAAATGCTGCATTCTTGTGTTGTCTTTACTACTTAATATAAAAACGGTTAATTTTTATATCGATCTTTACGTACCGTACTTGTAAGTAGTGGCAAAATTTATGGTTCATTTTTGCCCAATCCTACACATATTAAATAATCACACATAGTTTTCTATGCATAGTATACATCGAGAACAATAAGTGTACACAAACAAACGTTTTAGATGTAGTCAACAGGGTTAATGCTAAAGCTCTTCCACAGAGTGTACCAGTATACAGAAGGTAGTTATGTTAATAATCAGAATCATAATTGGCATAAATATATTTATAATTGTATTTATTTCTATTTGTTACTACTTTTATATATGTATATTGTCGAAGGATCTGAAGAAATTCACTGGAAATTCACTGATTCACTTTCAAAAGATTCGTTTATATTTTATCTTTATATTTTTTTCTAAGAGCATATATCTGCAGTTCCGCTAACAGATACAGTTTATTCGCTTTATCTAATAAGTGAATATTCTTGAATTTTGCTTCACCCTTCCAAATGTGTGTCCTGTATTGCGACTGTGTGTAGTTATTGCTGATTATGTGTGTCTGTTTTTTGTGTAGTCTGTCATGTGCTCTGTATACGTAGTGTTGAATCCCTGGCTGTTTGTTCTGGGTAGAGCATGGAGCGTTCCTGGTACGTTACTTTGAATATTCCAGAATCCGAGTGTAGGTCATGATTACACTTTATGTTATGTATTAGTTTCTGTTGTATTTTATTGGATGTAGCAAACCCAATTTTTACATTGCGGATTTTGAAAATATTTGAAAATTTTTACGATATGTTGCAATGTATGGGATGCTTGATGTTCGTTTGTTTTTGTCTTTTACTTCGTTGGTATGGTTGGTGTCTGGGGTTTCTTCACTTTGTCTAGGGCTGTGTCAACTGCGGGAGCAGCATAATCACTGGAAACTTCAAACTGTTTCACTATGTTTGCTACCTGTTGCGTGTTTTCTTGGCTCAAAGGTATTTTAATTGCCCTTATATGTTACCTGTTTGTGGATGTTCGTGTGACATGAGGTTGCAGGGACTGTGGTGTCAGTCACTGTATTTTGCTTGTAGATTTCGAATGTGCATATGTTTTTGTGTCTTGTGATGTTTAGGTCCACATGCTTTTGTGTTGTTCATGTTTAACTGTAAATTTAATTTCCTGTGTAGACTACTGAAGCAATTTAGAAAAGCTGTATGTCCTTGGCATTCCCATATTACCAGCGGTGGTGTGTCATCTCTTTCTTTTACTTCGGAGACTACGTGGATACGACACAGCATACGAGATTCAACTCCGCAGCAGTCTGATGCATGACGCTTCATTGCTAATGGACTGCATTTTCAGTAATTTGTGTAAAGAAGAGGTTCATGTAGAATCCCGATATAGTATATTCTGTTCCGATGATTTCCCGTCATTAACGTACTATGGAGAATTATAGAAAACAACTTCTAACTTCCAACTAAATCGTTTCTGGAACCCATGTCCACATATGTGTGGAGTGGGATCATGTGTAATTCCATTATTGGCACATTTTTCTTCGGCGAGACATTGCGAAGAGTACTGATCTTTTGGTGTTATAACGTAGTAATATCGTACTTCTCATATATCACTAGTTTCCGCAATTTTCTAAGCTCAGCGCACTTTGTCTCTGGTGGACATACTGTCTTACTGTTAACGTCAACAAAGTTGAAGCGCTACAGGTCACGCACATGTAAGAGAGCGGGAGTCGTTGTTTGGTTCCCGTAAGAAACAGTCGTGTGCAGCTTCTAAAGCAGATACGAAACACCTTCAATAAACAGTTACAACCTGTGAAACTGATTGGAAATGAAATGCAGCATTTGTTACTTCATTATGAATATGAAATGAGCTTAATTGTTAGTACAAGACCGGATGATCCTTGGCCTTGTTAGGGAGCGCGTTTCGTGCCAAATGGATAATAACATAAAGTTGTATCGATTTGTAGTGTTACTATTACAAGGTGACATTCTTTCCGTTTTAAATTGAGATTATTTGTAACTACAATATAAGAGATATGTATTCGTATTATGTAAGTAGGCTGTTTATGTTTTCTTATTGGTAACGTTACGTAGCGCTCTGTATGAAGGTCACTGGCTGTGCTGTGTGCAGTCTGTGGCTAGTTTGCATTGTTGTCTGCCATTGTAGTGTTGGGCAGCGGCAGCTGGATGTGAACAGCGCGTAGCGTTGCGCAGTTGGAGGTGAGCCGCCAGCAGTGGTGGATGTGGCAAATGAGATGGCGGATTTTTGAGTACAGAATGGATATTATGAACTGCTATGTATATTATGCTTTTTCAACACTATTAAGGTAAATACATTGTTTGTTCTCTATTAAAATCTTTCATTTGCTAACTATGCCTATCAGTAGTTAGTGCCTTCCATAGTTTGAATCTTTTATTTAGCTGGCAGTAGTGGCGCTCGCTGTATTGCAGTAGTTCGAGTAACGGAGATTTTTGGTGAGGTAAGTGATTTGTGAAAGGTATAGATTAATGTTAGTCAGGGCCATTCTTTTGCAGGGAAACATTGTATTAATAAGTGTGTGCATTTGATATCTTTGTTATTGTAATTATGAAAAATTTTAACAAATATGTATTGCCCAGTGCCCAAAACAATTTGTAAATTTTTTTATGGGGAGCATGGGGGCTATGTAAGTAGGCTATTTATGTTTTCTTATTGGTAACGTTACGTAGCGCTCTGTATGAAAATCACTGGCTGTGCTGTGTGCAGTCTGTGGCTAGTTTGCATTGTTGTCTGCCATTGTAGTGTTGGGCAGCGGCAGCTGGATGTGAACAGCGCGTAGCGTTGCGCAGTTGGAGGTGAGCCGCCAGCAGTGGTGGATGTGGGAAATGAGATGGCGGATTTTTGAGTACAGAATGGATATTATGAACTGCTATGTATGTTATGCTTTTTCAACACTATTAAGGTAAATACATTGTTTGTTCTCTATTAAAATCTTTCATTTGCTAACTATGCCTATCAGTAGTTAGTGCCTTCCGTAGTTTGAATCTTTTATTTAGCTGGCAGTAGTGGCGCTCGCTGTATTGCAGTAGTTCGAGTAACGGAGATTTTTGGTGAGGTAAGTGATTGGTGAAAGGTATAGATTAATGTTAGTCAGGGCCATTCTTTTGCAGGGATTTTTGAAAGTCAGATTGTGTTGCGCTAAAAATATTGTGTGTCAGTTTAAGCACAGTCTTGTATAACTGTTATAAGGGGACGTTTCAATTAGGCACATGGTAAGGTTTATTTACTAACACACTGTAACCACTCTGTAATGCTTACATATCCGAGTTCGGTAGCCGTAAAATTTAATAAACTTAAATATAAAAGAAGAAGCTTCACAATGTAAGTAACTGAAAACCTTTACCCAGTCATCTCGAGGAGCACATGGCACAGCAGCTACTTGACCTTCAGCCAAACATCTCATTCCAGCAAGGAGATGCACCACCATATTGAGAAATATTTCCATACTGATGGACAGAAAAGAGTCACCCAGTTCTCTGACCACAGTCACCAGATGTCACTCCCGCCGACTCTTTTCTGTGGAAGGCCTCAAACAGACCATTTCTGATATCAGAGCAACTGCCGCTGATCCGGATCTGCTGCAGCGACTGTAGCAAGGAATCGAGTGCAGTCTTGATGTGCTTCGTACAGCTACAGAAAAAAACTTAAATACATAGGTAGTACTTTGCAATAAATTTCATATATCAGACTTTTTATTTGGCTACGTAATAAAGTTTCAGTTTGTAAGGATACTTTATGGACGTAAACTATGTGATCAAAAGTATCCGGACACCCCCAAAAACATAAGTTTTTCATATTAGGTGCATTGACCTGACACCTACTGCCAGGTACTTCATATCAGCTACCTCAGTAGTCATTAGACACCGTGAGGGGGCAGAATGGGGCGCTCCGAGGAACTCACGGACTTCGAACATGGTCTGGTTACTGGGTGTCACTTATGCCATACGTGTGTGTGCGAGATTTCCAAACATCCCTAGGTCCACTGTTTCCAATGTGATAGTGAAGAGGAAACGTGAAGGGACACTTAACAGCTCAAAAGCATACATGCCGATCTCGTCTGTTGACTGACAGAGACCGCCGATAGTTGAAGAGGGTCGTAATGTGTAACAGGCAGACATCCATCCAGACCTTCACACAGGAATTCCAAACTGCATCAGCATCCACTGAGAGTACTATAACTGTTAGGCGGGTGGTGAGGAAACTTGGATTTCATGGTCGAGAGGCTGCTCATGAAGTAACATCACGCCAGTAAATGCCAAACGACGCCTCGCTTGGTGTAAGGAGCGTAAAAATTTGATGATTGAACAGTGGAAAAACTTTGTGTGGAGTGACGAATCACGGTATACAATGTGGCGATCCGACGGCAGTGTGTGGGTATGGCGAATGTACGTTGAACGTCATCTGCCAGCGTGTGTAGTGTCAACAGTAAAATTCGGAGGCGGTGGTGTTATGGTGTGGTCGTGTTTTACATGGAGGGGGCTTGAACCCCTTTCACTTCTGCGTGGCACTATCACAGCACAGGCCGACATTAATGTTTTTAGCAAGTTCTTGCTTCTCACTGCTGAAGAGCAATTCAGGGATGGCGATTGCATCTTTCAACACGATCGAGCACCTGTTCATAATGCACGACCTGTGGCGGAGTGGTTACACGACAATAAAAAACCTGTAATGGATTGGCTTTCACAGAGTCCTGCCCTGAATCCTATAGAACACATTTGGAATGTTTTGGAACGCCGACTTCGTGCCAGGCCTCACCGACCGATATCGGTACCTCTCCTCAGTGCAGCACTCCGTAAAGAATGGGATGCCATTCCCCAAGAAACCTTCCAGCACTTGATTGAACGTATGTCTGCGAGAGTGGAAGCTGTCATCAAGGCTAAGGGTGGGCCAACACCATATTGAATTTCAACATTACCGATGGAGGGCACCACGAACTTGTAAATCATTGTCAGACCGGTGTCCGCATACTTTTGGTCACAAAGCCTATTATAATTAAATGGTAGAACAGATCAAAAACATCGAGGTGTTGAGAAACACAGGAAAATGAATCCTACACAAAAAGTTTCAAAGAATTACTGCCATTTGGTCTCACGAAAATATATCGAACGCCCTCTGGAAGTCAAGGAACGCGGGATATCTCTGGGCGCCTATGTCTACTGCTTTCTGAGACTCGTGGATGAACAGATAGTTGTTTTCAGAATCCATGTTGATTAAAACAGAGACCGATGTCAGGGACAAAGGCTTACAATTTTATGCGTCTGTTCGACAACCCTTTTTGAAAACGGAAATGACTTGTGCTTCTTTTTTCAAATCATTTGGAACTGTTTGTTGTTTCAGAGACCTACAGTACCCTGCTCCTACAAGAGGAGTGCGTTAAGTCATTTACCTTCGGGAAGGGCGGTCATACACAACAAAGAGACAAACATCGCACGCGAACAAGTAACAACACATTTTTAAAAATAATTTTTTTCGTTGTGACGTGCTCCGAGATTTTTTTAACCACCCATCTGGTGTCGAGATGCTCTACGCAGACGTAAGGACAAATAAACGCAACTGTTGTTATTCTCCCTGCTCATACAGGTTAACGAAAAAGAAACCTGTGGTCGTTAATAGTCCAGTGCGTGAAATATTTCTTGTCGAACAGTAAACTCATGCCACGCGTCCTGTCACCGCGCGCTAAGAGTTATCGACGGAGCAGTAAATATTTATAGAGGGCGCCTATCGGTGGACATCGATGTACGTCCTTACAATTTACAGAGCTCTTACTTCTCAGAAATGCCACACTTGATAGTAGCGGAACATGAAAGCAACTTCGATAAGACGACGCCCTCTGAGGTACAAGAGCAAAGCCGATGCGACGTAATGTTTAGGATGTGTATTTGTGCGTAGGCATATCAAGCTGTGATACTGGAAGAGACCTGGACAACGCCACGCAGCACCCTTATTTCTCACTCGTTTCCAAACTAAAACAGTTCTAATGTTGGAAACAGAGTAAGAACGTGATTAAAATAAGTAAACGCTGCATCAGCTACGCATTTTTTCTTACTCTGAATGACGCCTTTCTATAATTTATTCCCATTATCGAATACAGATATTTACAAAGGTATTGTACGTGATGTTTGTGTGTGTCGTTATGCCTCTCTTGCCCTGCAGTCTTCTATTTGTTAATTACTTAAATCATAAATGACACAGTTGCTTCATTTCCAGAAACATCGATTGTGATGAATGAAATTAAGACTAAGAACGAACAGAGATTACACAAAATAGTGAAGATGCTGGAGTCGCAGATAGGTACAACAAAAAGACTATCACAAAAAAAGCTTTCAGTCAATAATGCCTTCGTCAAAAATAGATGACAGATAAACACACACACACACACACACACACACACACACACACACACACACACACATGCAAACGAAACCCAGACACACTTGCCTGTAGTCTCAGGCAACTGAGGCCACAGTTTATGCCAGTTGCCTGAGACTACTTTCATGTGTGTGGGGCTGCTGACTGCTATACCACTTACTGCACCCCCTGACTTAAGCCCTCGTAAGTTCAACTCGATTTCTAAACTGAAGGAAACACTTCACGGCATTCACTTCAGAACTGCTACAAATTCGTCCGGCAATAGACAGCGCCGCTCAAACTGTCAACACAACTGGCCCTGCTAAGAGTATCCTACGACTTCCACATCGCTGTCAACGAGTTATACACAATGCTGGTTGAAGATCAGTAAAACGTTGAAACACGTATTTTGTACGAGCTGTAAATAAATAGTTGCCGCTACTAAAGTTCCAACCCTCGTACTTAAGACTTTTTGGGATCGTGTTCTATGCGGTAACAAGTTTAAAAAACCGAAGAAAGGCAAGTAGGACGCACGCTCAAAGTATTCCGTACAAACTTAATTATGTATATAGATAATAATAACAGCTTGCACTGCACGTGCTTGAGCATTGTCCTGCAAACTGATGGTCCTGCAGAAAGTGCATCACTTCTAAGCCGGCCGTGTTGCTCAGTGGCCTGGTGCAAATCTTTCAATTGGACTGCACTTCGAAAATCTGCCTGTCCCTAAACAACCCGGAGAAATGGGACCTTCAGTTTAACTTGGTGCCCGAAGCTTGTGTTGTTTCTGATGACATCTCACAGCGTACGATGTTGTTCCACCGAGATTCGATCGCGCTATCCCTTGACCACCAAGCCCGACATATATATAGATAACACATCTATAGATTTTGACGAGTGAGTCGGCGAGGATCAAAACATGTACCATAAATGGCCGTACCTTTTGACTGCATTGACTAGGAGGCTTAAATTTTTTTATACCGCCAAGTTACCGCTGATCTTAGTATTTGACACATATTTCAACGTGATACCTGTACCTCTTCCTGAGCAAATCGCGTCTTAACAGACGGACATACAAACAGAAAAAAATGTTAGAGAAACCGTCTTAAGTTGCGTAAGAAGTTTCATATTTATGTATTTATTGATGAATAGTTTCGGACGAATCGTCCATTGTTAAATCATCTGTGTACTAAAGTCTTGCAATACAACAAGACGGGCCGAGTGGTACAAAACACAAAACATATAAACGTGGTAACGGATAAGCTTTCCGAAACTAACAATCAATAAATAAATAAAACTTCATACGCAACTTAAGACGGTAAGCCTAACAGTAACTGTAATCACATAAAACTTGCAGACCTCTTTCATATTACAGACAGGGTTTGATGAGTGAGCTTGCAAGTATCAAAATACGTGACATAAATGGCCGTATCTTTTGACTGTCCTGACTTAGAAGCTTAAATTTCTCACACTGACAAGGGGCTGTATACCTTGGCATGTGACGTATATTTCAACTTGACACCTCTACCCATTAGGCAGCAAAAAGGGATCTTAATAGACTGACAGACAGACAGGCAACAAAGCAGTCCTGTAAGGGTTTCGTTTTCACCGTTCGAGGTACGGAAACCTAAAAGTGGCATACAGATACTCTCTGCACTAGCTGTAGCATTATCTCTGTTGACTACGCGAATAAATCTTTGCACGTTCTTGTTATTTTACTTTCCGTTTCCAACGCGTACTGTGCACTGAATATTATGTGAGTGATGTTTAAATGTGTGAATTTCCTCGTAAGAGGTCTTCAAGAAAACCTAACGCAAGAGAGTAAAGCATCGGCCCACACGTCGAAAACGTCACTAGCAGACAACCCATCGCAGCGAGTGCCCCTTTTTCCAGTGCTAGTCTGTTTTTTATGTCCTCCTTTCTGCGACCCCTATGGGTTATGTAGCTGCCTATGTAGCAGAACTGAAGTTCACCTACTTTGTGATTACCAGCCCTGATGTTAAATTTCTCGCTTTTCGCATTTCTGCTACTCCTCATTGCTTTCGTCTTTCTTCGATGTACTCTCAGATTTCCGTACACATTCCCAAAGCGCAGTCAGCAGCCTTTCGGTGCAAGTGAACGTTGCCTGTCAGTTTTTGTGCGTACGATGTCGTAACGACAAAAATGAATGAAGCTTGCTTTCCTCTCAGACCAGATGTACAGGTAGTGCTCGGTTCCTTTCACTTTAACTTCGCTATCACGAAAATATAAGTTATCATACATCGCGACAATGCAGTACTTCTGTTGCTACATTACTACTATTACTGCTACTTAAAATAAGAATGATGACAGCGTAAGTTCTGAGAAAAATATTTAAAATATCTACTCCACGTATCAGCTTAAACGCCCATCACCTGTTACCCGAACGACGTTCTGAACACTGCTGTCAAAGATGCGATAGGTAAATGTGTGTAATCTTCGTGAAAGCAATGAAGTGGAAATGTTTAGTACGGCATCTGTTTATCTAAGAGGTCATATCACTTACTGAAGCTAGCGCAGATACAGTCCGCGTAAGAGGTCGCGATATATGACACAGTTTCACTTTCTATGCAAATGAAGGGACGCACAAGTGCTCCTGCAACTGGTTGGTAGCGATTACTGTCGGATGAATATCGTGAATAAAATAAACATAACGGCAAAGGACATCTTTTTTTAACCAGCGGACCTAGTTGTAAAGCAGTCTCTTAAAGCCTGTAGATGCATAATAGTACCCCCATAGAAGGAGTGAAAGCTTCAGTAACGAGGAAGCTTCACTGGTGCTTATATGTGATTAACGTGACACAGGTGCGTGTGCTGCGCACGACGAGACGTAGGTGTGTGAAGAAAAAGAAGCAGAGCTTACCTTCACCACGGTTCCCTCCGTCAGTATGATTCGGTAACGTAACAACATCAGGTAACACCCACTGAGTCAAAATAATTAGCTTCTAAGTCGTAAGAGGAGAGAGCGGATAGGTGGAAAGAGTGCACTGACAGTTTGTACGAGGTGAAGGAACTATCCGAGGATGCGGCAGAAGAACAAATAGGAGTCGACATGTAAGACATTGGGGATCAAGTATTAGAGTCAGAATTCAACAGAGCTATGGTAGGTTTGCTATCGTATTGGAATGTGGCAACCAAACGACTATTCGTGTTGATTTGAAGAAGATATGAGTACGGAGACATGCCTTACGACTTCGGAACACAATCCCGAAGATAGCAGGGGCATATAAGAGAAGTACCGTAAAATCAGATCGACAGCAATTGCATCCGAGTTGCTAACATGAATAATATGCGAAAGAATAGAAATACAATTGCGTATGTCTTAGACGAAGATCAGTTTGACTTTAGGAAAGGTAAAGGCCGCAGCGAGCCACTTCCGACTGATCGCCTGATAATGGAAGAAAGACATAAGAAAAATCAAGAAACTATCATAGCAGTTGTCGACTCAGAAAAAGCTTTAGACAGGGCAAAACGGTGCAAGGTGAACGAAGATGTTACAAAAATAATTGTAAGATGTAGTCGTCTTGACTAAAACACAATATTCGCAAGAACCAAGAGGGAAAAATAAGAACGAAAGACAGAACCAAGTGCTTGGATTAAGACTGAAGAGATGCAGTCTTTCGCCTCTACAGTTTAATCTATACGTCGAAGAAGCGATGACGGAAATAAAAGAAAGTTTCAGGGGTGGGATTAAAAAGTTCAGGGCGAAAGGTAATCAGTGATAAGGTACGCTGATGACATTTCTACCCTCTGTGAAACTGAAGTAGAAATACAGGACCAGTTGTACGAAATGAACAATTTAATCAGCACACAATATGAGCTGCGGGCAAAGCGATGATAAACAAAAGCAATGAGAAGTAGCAGAAATTATATTAGCGACAAAGTTAGCATCAAACTTCGGGACCACAAAGTAGACGAAGAATTGTGCTACCTTGAATAATAGCACAAAACGGACGAAGCAAGGAGTACTTAAAAAACGTACACTTCTTGTGACCACCCTTCCCCCATACTAAACGGTGAAGCAGTTTACCTGAGATTACTGTCCAAGTTCATTCAACCGTCTTACATAAATTTTATACAAATACTAATTACAAAACCAAATAAATAAAACCCTTTAAGGAGGTTATATAATTTCAGGGTGCGACGCTAGAGTAAAAAGGGTTTGCAAATATGTAAGAAGTCGATTCATGCCTTTGCGTGTGATACATACACCTGAATCTTACCATCAAAATGATGCGGAGCGCTCTATTGACGAGAGGCTACGGCTTCTTTTGGCCACGGTGAAGTGTCTCTGGCAGGCGCTGAGCATCCTCCTAGACACTTCGATGTCCGGGCGATGGAATCTTTCCCTTCTACTCAGAGTTAGGAACAGATACAGTGTTCACAATAGTCGAACTATTGATGTAGAATAACCCTTTCCCAAACGTTACAACAATATTAGCAGTGATCAAACGAAAGTCTCTGACGCCTGTAGCCATTCTATCTTTAAGGTACGACGGCAAATTCTTAGCCTGGAATTGTGTGGTCTAGATACTCGCAGGTGTTCATCTCGCAGCACTGGTGAGCTTTTAATTGACAGAAAGCAAAGTAGCCAGACTAAAAGAAATTGGAAAAATGAAACTGGTCTGGTCACTGTTTAGCCAAGAGCTATTCACAAAATCTTTTGAAGTGACAGTACTGAGAGAAAATGGTCTTTGGTGAAACGAGGGAATATTTTTTTTAATATATGAAGAGAATACTGAGATGCAAGGACACCAGGACGACGTAAAACATAACCCAGATACAAAGGCTACTAAACACACTATTCTACGCACAAAGAAAAAAATTTTCTCACTGTATCATGTTCCTTAATCATTCCGCATCTTGGAAAGAAAGCTACATATTCGGTGACGCTAAAACGTCAATTAACTGCAAATGCGTTGAAGCTCCTACTTCAAATAACGCAGATGGAAAGTATTCTAAACACAGTAAATACTTTTAGCATCTATTAACTGCTTCCGTCGTTTAAATCTATGTTTATGAATATACGGGTATGAATTGGTGGCCATTATTGTAATATACAAAAGTTTCTCTCTTTTTATATATATATATATTTTTTTTTGTTAGTTTCAGTTGCTCTCTCTTTCTCTTCTGATCTTCCACCACCCTCCTGCGTTCTCCCCCCTCCTGTCTCTCTCTCTCTCCCCTCCTCTTACACCCCCTCCTCCTCTCTCTTCTCTCTCTCTCTCTCTCTCTCTCTCTCTCTCTCTCTCTCTCTCTCTCTCTTGCTCTCTCGCTCGCTCACTCTCCGCCAGTTGCCGGCCTATACGGTGATGATACTTACATTTCGCTGTGTCCTAGCGTGACACACTAACTCACTGCTGCAAATACGCAGTTCATATCTGCCACCATTATCCGCCCGGATAGCCATGCGAGTTAAAGTGCAACTTCCGCAGCGGGGAGGTACGCTGGCCCCATATCGGATCTGGCCGGCGGATTAACGACGTCGGTAGGTCGTTTCGGCCAGCCTTGATGTGGTTTTCAGGCGGTTTCCAATATTCCAGTACCGAAGTCCAGCCTCAGTCACGCTATTCTCAGACATTTACAAAATTTTCGTTCACTTTCACATGAATAATGATACACACAAACACACGTTGGGGAACACATTAAATTGCGTCGCGGTTGGGTAATGGGGTGACGACAGTAATGGCATACAGCCACCCCTTAAACTAACCATGCCAAATCCCTTAAGGGGCTCCGGAAAGGCTCAAAATCATGATAAGTTGAATTTTTACTTTTTTGCGTTTTCTGAATCTGCAGACTATTACCTTTTAATAGATATATAATTTATTCAATTCCGAAGACTAAAACTATTTTTAATTTTTTTTAAATGTGTTCTACATGGGCGTGACCCACTGTAGCGCTGTTAAACTGCTGTCAAATGGTGTTATTATTAATGTCCGTGTTCATCAGGTACATTTTAGTGATGTGAGATAAAGTATGTGTTGTGGCTAACCTGTGATGGTTCAATATATATCGCTGGTGTGATTGTCGATTGTTTCATGTTTATTTACTCTGTCGTTATCTCGAAAATATTCGTAATTAATTCTGTTTCTTGAGTCTCTGTTTTGTTGAAGTATAATAATGAGTAAAATTAAAGTTATTAGAAATCCTCTGAAGGCTTTTAAGAAAAGGAGAAATGTTGGAAAGCCAAAGGTATGTGTTATTACTGTAAATAATAACATTCTAACATGGTACGAGCGATGCTTGCTTTAGACAAGGAACGCCTTCGGGCTGCAGACAGGGCTGTAAAGAGTCTAGAAATACAAGCAAGAGTAAACAGGAGGAGGAACAAGAGGAAGCTGGAGGAGGAGTTTGCAGAGGATGAAGATAATCCATCCTATGGACGTGGAATGCACTAAAAAGTTAATCCAATCTTTGTCGCTCGATTCCCAAAACTTTTATTTTCTCATACTAATTACATGTTTTCTAAGGATCTTCCAAACATATTTGTTTCAAACTTTCAGTAAATGTTACACAGTACCTTCTGCATAATTTAACACAGCCTAAACTGTATATTTTTGAATATATAAATAAAAAATTGCAAAAAAATGTTGTGAATTTTCATTACAATTGAAAAAAATCATCTTTAATAACTGAACTAAAATTTTGTAAAATCCCTGTGTTACGTTGTAGCCCATATTCCAATAAATAATCTGTAAAAAGTTCAACTTCCTACCTCAAATACTTTGTGAGGAAAGATGTAATTTATAAGCGTTATTTTAACATTGCAAGTATAGTGCGTTCCGGAGCCCCTTAATAACAATGCCGGCTCCGCGCCGCTTTGAAACCAAGACACACACACACACACACACACAAACACACACAAAACAACAATTATCTGCTACAACTGTTCTCCTTCGTCCCACTTTAGCCTACAAAGTCATACGTCACATCAGCCTGCTAATCGTAGAATCTTATAGTTCTGTGTGTGTAAGTGTACTCACCTGTTTCCGCACAGTTTATGTGCTAGCAATTTGGGAAAAAGGTTGCATTTCCCTTCATACATCTGCGGAGACTTTTTTCGGTTGGTCAGTGCCCCAAGACTTCTGATATAAAAGGGAATTCAAAAGTAAGTAAAGATATACCAAGCAGAGAAAATTATCAAAACGATGACACTACACTTAAAATTATTACAAGCGTAGGAATCTCTCTCACATACTATCGTGTTCTCTTCTTGGTTATAGACCTCTTGGAACGATTGGAAGTACGTGTGTCCGTCCCGAGATTATTGTGAATGACTCGGCAGCGCATGGCCTGTGGTCCGATGAGTCAGTGAAACTCCAAGGCTGATTCAGTACAAAGCCTTGAGAGCTAAGGCACGCTCGCTGCATGACGCTATTTACAGTCTGCATTTTCACTAAATTTGCGCCGGCCGGTGTGACCGAGCGGTTCTAGGCGCTTCAGTCCGGAACCGCGCTGCTGCTACGGTCGCAAGTTCGAATCCTGCCTCGGACATGGATGTGTGTGCTGTCCTTAGGTCAGTTAGGTTTAAGTAGTTCTATGTCCAGGGGACTGATGACCTCTGGCTTAGAGCCATTTGAACCATTTTTGAACTAAATTTGATCCGGGGCCTCCAGAACGGAAGATAACAGCAAGAAAAACGGCTTGGACCAGGAACAGTATGCTGTCGGCACTTTATATTCCTGCTTGCTTTATCATACCGCCCTCACAGTCGGTAGCAGTGGGAGTGTAATTTCTTCAGGTCTATTCATTATCTTTAAAGCGGTCGTCATTAAAGCCGAAACTAGGAGTCGAACAGACATTCTAGGTGCCTTTCGCTGTTCTGGATGTTTAGAGCAGTGAAGAGCATGTGATTTCTGTATAGCTTATCGTTCAACTACGTCTGTCACTGCACTATCTTCTTGCGATGAATAGAACACATGTACGTGGCTGTGACTTGTGGTCAAGAAACTATGGCTCAAAAATTCAAAAGAATCTCCAATGTCCACATAAAAAAACATTTTTTTAGGCAGGGAGTTCAGATGTATTGATAAATGTTACTTTTAAGTAGGCAAGCAGAGATCTGGGTTGCGTCTCCTTCACTCTTGTAAATAATGCCTGATGTATGCTATAAAAGATGCTGATGTTTAAATATCTAGTTCCACTTCTACGGTACAGGAAAAAACGACATGTTATGATGGTAGCCCTTCAAAGGAGGTCTGGGGAAGTGAAGCCAGAGCGCTGTTCACTTCATCGAACTATCAAAGTAGAACGTAATTTGTTTGTGCTCATAATACACCATACTTCAATGAAGGCACAAAGAAAGCGTCCTATACAATGGGTAAGGAATACTGCGGCTGAATTCGCCCTTCGGATGATGTCCGATAAACTGTCCTTAGCAGGCTGAGAATCTTGAATCATGTGGTTATTCGGTTGGCATAACTTGCCTCCAAGAACTAACTCGCAGGCTCGCGTTCGATCTACTGCGAATACAGTATCATTTTGATCATCGTATCTGCTAGGAAATACTGCACTGTGTCACTTCTACTGTTACATCTCTTATGGTCACGTTATCGACGAGTCGTTAAACCATTTCTACACTTACGTAGTTACAAGACGATTAATTACATCACGCTGAAACAAACCATCTATAAAAAAGGATCTAGCAATTTTGCTTTATTAAAACTACCTCGCATAGTCACAACGGAGACAGCTAGCTGTAAACCTGAATGTTATAGATTTTATTAATATCTTTATCTGGCGAAGATAGCAATGCAAAATTAGTTTTAGTACAAGATAACATTTAATGCCCTTTCACAGCGTCAGTCAAAACTAACCAGACCGAGGTATCAAACAGACCCTCAGAACTGGGTCACAGTTAAAGCATGATGACTAGTTTCAGTTGCTTTCGAGAGTGTTTTGATCTTAAGTTTTAAGTTTAAATTTTTGTTTACTTTTTCATGTGATATTCTTATGTTTCATTTGTTTTATTAATTTTAGAGCTACATTAACTATTAACTAGGAAATCAAAGTGCGTTGACTTCGTCCGTTCTTGTCCCTGTTGCGATTAATGGTAATATTTGACAGCTGTCTCGAGAAAAGAAATCGGTACAGCCAGCCGTAGGGGTATTGTTACGCATATGTGTAATTGTTCCGGGGAATGCTTCAATAGATACTTGATGATATATCGGAATCTCATCTCAGACAATGGTAGTACAACCCTGTATCAATTACCAGTATTATTTATACTTGCTCTGAACTGTACGTTTCGTAGACATAGATTTTCTTAAAGGACCTGTGATCCTAGCGCCTGCGTGGCGCAGTAGTTGGGCGACATTCCACCTATCACCGCTAGATGGCAAAGGCATCGTTTTCACAGCAACAGGCGACTTCTCAGTAGCTCAGCCAATTAGCACGAAATACTTGTAAATTGTATGCACTGTTTTCGCCTTGGATCACTTTACCCATCACTGAAAACCGGATCAAAATCCCTGCAGGACTTTTTGAAATTTCTGATGGATTATGAATGCGATGTAAGTTTGTAATGGCAGAAAAAAGCGATATAATTGTAAATTCATAATTTTCTGATTTATTTCCTTTACTTGTACTGTGAAACCTTGCTTCTTGCCAAATTCATGATTCTAGGTCTACGGAAAGTACATAAACAGGTTTCTGTGGTGATGGTACCCACGCCTCAGAGAGAACCACACCACAATCGATAAGTCACGATAGAAACATCTATGGCGCAACAGCCAATAGGTTGGCAGCACCAACTGTATCGAGGTTCTCCTGGCGCCGCAGCTGCCAGTCCATGTGCATCACGTGTGTGTACGAGGTGCGACAATAAAGTAATGAGGCTGATATACTTTACAAGATGTGGCAACCCTGCTGGCTTACGTAGGCACAATATCTTTGACCTTGGTCTATAAGCTGCTTCTACTCCAAACGGCACATCGATGCAACTGCTCAGTCGTGAGTTATGCTGTAATAAATTAACACCTGTTTGTGTCTCTTATCAGGAAATGGAATCGCATAATATTGCACAACGGTATGCCATTTCTTTTTGCGTTAAATTGGGTGTAAACGCGACGACAACTTACAGTAAGCTTCAGATGGCTTTTGGAGAGGATATTATGTCAAGAGCTCAAGTTTTTCGTTGGCATAAAATGTTTAGTGAAGGTAGAACGAATGTCGAAGACCGCAGTGGACGGCCATCAACCTCACGGATGGATGTCAACTTGGCCAGGGTGCGTGAAATCGTGTGGTCTGATGGAAGATTATCTGTGAAAATGACTGCAGAAGAACTGAACATCAATCGAGAAACGGTTCGTCTAATAATAACTTAAGATCTTTGTATGAGAAAGATTTCTGCAAAAATGCTCCCCAAAAGTGTCACACCACAACAGCGAGAACACGGAAAAAAGTGGCAGCCGATCTGTTAGAGCAAACGGAAATCAATCCAGAGTTGTTGAGCCGGTTATCAGTGGTGATGAAAGATGTTTTTTTCAGTGCGATCCAGAGACAAAACGCAGAAGTCCGCAATGGTGCTCAAAGGGATCACCCAGACCAAAAAAAGCTCGCATGTCCAAGTCAAAAGAGAAATGCATGCTTGTGTGCTTCTTTGATTCCAAGGGAACTGTTCATAAAGAGTGGGTGCCTCCTGGACAAACAGTTAACCAATATTACTACAAAGAAATTTTAGAAAGACTTCGTAAAAGAGTTCTTCGTGTCCGTGCCAACATTGCTGATAATTGTATTCCGCATCACGATAATGCGCCATCCCATACTGCTCTGTCAGTACAGCAATTTTTAACCTCAAAACAAATTTCAGTACTACCACAGCCACCTTATCCACCAGATATCGCTCCGTGCGACTTTCTTCTATTTCCAAGAGTCAAAATGGCGGTCAAGGGACGCCATTTTCAAACAGCACAAAATCTCCAAGAAGCTGTGACGAGGGTCTTGGAAGATATTATAGAAGATTAGTTCCAGAAATGTTACCATCAATGGCAGAAGAGTTGGAAAAAGTGTGTGCAATCAGAAAGGAACTACTTTGAATGAGACAACACTAAATTTTAATACAATGTGAAATAAAAATTGCTGGCCATTTTAATCAAAACGGCAAGCAATTTTTTTTTCACATCAGTCTCATTACTTTATTGTCGCACCACGTATAGCGACTGGTCAGTGCCTCGTTAAGTACCCGAGCACTGAGCTGCGACAAACAGTTCTCTTCAGTGGGAAGTCATGTACAGTCTCCAATTACCGTCGAGTCTACAAGCAGCGGCGTTCATCCGAAAACAAAGGAAGTAGGTTACAGTACGCTTGTTCGCCCACTGCTTGAATACTGCTCAGCAGTGTGGGATCCGTACCAGATAGGGTTGATGGAGGAGATAGAGAAGATCCAACGGAGAGCAGCGCGCTTCGTTACAGGATCATTTAGTAATCGCGAAAGCGTTACGGAGATGATAGATAAACTCCAGTGGAAGACTCTGCAGGAGAGACGCTCAGTAGCTCGGTACGGGCTTTTGTTAAAGTTTCTAGAACATACCTTCACCGAAGAGTCAAGCAGTATACTGCTCCCTCCTACGTATATCTCGCGAAGAGACCATGAGGATAAAATTAGAGAGATTAGAGCCCACACAGAAGCATACCGACAATCCTTCTTTTCACGAACAATACGAGACTGGAATAGAAGGGAGAACAGATAGAGGTACTCAGAGTGCCCTCCGCCACACACCGTCAGGTGGCTTGCGGAGTATGGATGTAGATACAGATGTAGACTCCAACGGTTACGCTCCATAGGGATCGTAGGCGAGCTGTGGACTCTACGTAGGCATCACTCAGACGCACAGTGACAGGAATTTAATATTTTAGAGGACTTCTAATATTGCAAAACGTCTAATTGTGCTGGACATTTCTTAAGACGAAACATCATTAAGTTGAGTATTTCTTCGTATTTAATAAATACAATTTTATTACTAATCGTTTGGAATCTTTCTGATTGAAGATAACCTGCGCCGTCCTCCCGCATTCCCAAGTTTTGATGAGTGAGTTTTCGAATATCAAAATATGTGGCTGGCTGGAGTGGCCGCGTGGTTCTAGCCGCTACAGTCTAGAGCCGAGAGACCGCTATGGTCGTAAGTTCGAATCCTGCCGCGGGCATGGATGTGTGTGATGTCTTTAATTAGTTCTAAGTTCTAGACGACTAATGACCTCAGAAGTTAAGTCGCATAGTGCTCAAAGCCATTTGAACCATTTTTTTTCAAAATGTGTGACATAAATGGCCGTATCTCTTGAATCCGTTGATTTAGAAATTTAAATATTTTTACACCGCCAAGGGACCATAGGCATTATGGTGTGACATAAATTTCAGCTTCATACCTCCACCCGTTCTGAGAAAAATGGGTATTTACAGTCGGGTTGAGAGACAGACAATTAAGTGATCCTGTAAAGGTTATGTTGTTAAATACTCAGGTATCGTAGCCTAAAAATAAAGAAATCGTATCTCATTCCTTCTACCTCGTGTATACGACCTAATACGCAGATGATCTTGAATCTTCCCCTTAGAAAAATTATCAAGGACTGTGCTTAAACTGACACACAATACTTTTAGCGCAACGCAATCTGACTTTCAATAATCCCTACAAAAGAATGGCCCTGACTAACATTAAACTATACCTTTCACAAATCACTTTCCTCACAAAAATCTTCGTTACTCGAACTACTGCAATACAGCGAGCGCCACTACTACCAGCTAAATAAAAGATTCTAACTACTGAAGGCACTAACTACTAATAGGCATAGTTAGCAAATGAAAGATTTTAATAAAGAACAAACAATGTATTTACCTTAACAGTGTTCAAAAGTCATAATTGTATCAGTTCATGACATCCAGTCTTACAAATTTACTGTCTCTGATGGACACACGTCCAGATCATCCGCTCTCAAAACTCCGCCATCTCTCTCCCCACATCCACCACTGCTGGCGGCTCACCAACTTCGCAACGCTATGCGCTGTTAACAGCCATCTGCCCAACACTACAATAGCCAAGAACAATGCAAACCAGCCACAGACTGCTCACAGCACAGCCAGTGATTTTCATACAGAGCGTTACGTGGCGTTACCGATAAAAAAAACCTAACAGCCTACTTATAATCTAGTTGAGCTAGTGGACCCGTGTCGTTGTCGATAGGACCTAAAATTTCCATTACCGATGTAATGTGGCTCAAATCCATAATGTACAAATCTCGACTGAACTGCTTACAATCTAATATTTGGCTGGTTCCTACGACCCAAACGATTGCCCCTCCCAAGTTTGTCCGAGTGAGCTAGTTCTCCGCAGCTAATGCTCTCAATGTCGACGCGACGGCAAACTCCAACCTTCCTTCCTCGGAAACACGAATCGCTGCTCACCGCGAAATTCCACTGGCAGTGACAGCTCCGAGACGGGGGTAACCGCCATGGAGATGTTAATGTAATTACGGCCTCGCCTGGCCCCCGGACACGGTTCCGGCGCCGAATCGCGGCCCCCCGCCGACTGACCAATGGCGGCTCCTTCCTGCGGCTGTCCGGTTAATCGGAAGTAATTAGTCAGCTGCAGAACCGGCGCCCTCCCTCTGCCAGGCACGGACAGCCGCGCTCCACGGCACAGTGGCTGCGAGCGCAGATACAATCTGACCACTTCCCAGCGCCGCACGGGAAATAAACCGTAGGCTGGGCCAATGGAAAAACGCGCACTTCCTGCTCCAGACTGGTCACCCGCGGGCCTTCATGCCCCGGGGGAGGGGGTCCGCTGTCTCGTAAAGCGAAAGTAATTGGTTCGAGTCCCATCTCGATCATGGATCTGTGCTTGTCGTATGCTACTGCTGTGAGTGTCCATACAAGCAAACAATCATTTGGCGGTAATGCGTATACAACTACAATACAGTAAACTCTCGATAACTCGCGGTAACTGGAGACTTGAAAACCGCGGATATTCTTATTCTGCAGATAATCTACAATTAAAGTACACAGTAATGTATTACGGTTGTGTGATTCTTCAATTTCTCCAAGCATATTTTATGACGAAATAAATCTCGGGTGAACAGCCTGGTATGAGTGTGCATAGGACACAATATTTCGGCAATCGACCACGTTGCCATCATCAGGTGCGCTCATGTACATGTACATGTTCTAATCATTACTTAAGTGATTTTAATTGTAACATTGTAATGAAAATTTGTTTTCAACAACCGTAATACATTGAAGAAATAAATCTCATGTACATCAGCGCACCTGATGATAGCAACGTGGTCGATTGCAGAAATATTGTGTCCTATGCACACTCATACCAGGCTGTTCACCCGAGATTTATTTCGTCAATGTATTACGGTTGTTGAAAAGAAATTTTCATTACAATGTTGCAATTAAACTCTCTTAAGTAATGTTTAGAACATCTACATGTACATCAGCACACCTGATGATGGCAACGTGGTCGATTGCCGAAATATTGTGTCCTATGCACACTCATACCAGGCTGTTCACCCGAGATTTATTTCGTCAATGTATTACGGTTGTTGAAAACAAATTTTCATTACAATGTTGCAATTAAACTCTCTTAAGTAATGTTTAGAACATCTACATGTACATCAGCACACCTGATGATGGCAACGTGGTCGATTGCCGAAATATTGTGTCCTATGCACACTCATACCAGGCTGTTCACCCGAGATTTATTTCGTCAATGTATTACGGTTGTTGAAAACAAATTTTCATTACAATGTTACAATTAAAATCACTTAAGTAATGTTTAGAACATGTACATGTACATGAGCGCACCTGATGATGGCAACGTGGTCGATTGCCGAAATATTGTGTCCTATGCACACTCATACCAGGCTGTTCACCCGAGATTTATTTCGTCAATGTATTACGGTTGTTGAAAACAAATTTTCATTACAATGTTACAATTAAAATCACTTAAGTAATGTTTACAACATATTCCAGTTGAATCATAGTATGTGTGAAAATTTGGTAATTACAAAGAACACAAAAAAAATTCAATACGGTAGGATTTTACACTGCATTACATTACTTTGATATAAAATAGTATTGAACTGATTTCTGTCTCATCAGATAGCTAGTCTTTTTACATATAGAACTGCGAATTCTACACATCACCAACTTGTTGGGTAGGGTAGCATTCTCCTGCTGTTCCAGGTATTCCAGCAACCCTTCGGCCCATTGTAATCATGATGCATACTGTTTGTCGAGTTAGAGAAATGTTGAAACTTCCTGGCAGATTAAAACTGTGTGCTCGACCGAGACTCGAACTCGGGACCGTTGCCTTTCGCGGGCAAGTGCTCTACCATCTGAGCTACCAAAACACGACTCACGCCCCGTCCTCACAGCTTTACTTCTGCCAGTACCTCGCCTCCTACCTTCCAAACTTTACAGAACCTAGTTGTGCAAGGTTCGCAGGAGAGCCTCTCTAAAGTTTCGAAGGTAGGAGGCGAGGTACTGGCAGAAGTAAAGCTCTGCGGACGGGGCGTGAGTCGTGCTTTGGTAGCTCAGATGGTAGCGTACTTGCCCGCGAAAGGCAAAGGTCCCGAGTTCGAGTCTCGGTCCGGCACACAGTTTTAATCTGCCAGGAGGTTTCATATCAGCGCACACTCCGCTGCAGAGTGGAAATCTCATTCTAGAGAAATGTTGTCATCTTCGTCAGTGTTATTGACCTTCTTGGATTTCCTCCAGCTCTAAATTTTCTAGTTCAATAAATTCCTACAAATCATTTTAAAAATTAGAAGCAGCCGTATTACCCACCACTTTTCTCCTTGGATCGCTATCTCCCGTATATCATGACACTGTAGAAATCTTGTTAAGCAGCCGGAAGACGCACTGAAAGCTCCTTCAGTCCCCAAGCTTCTGAAGAAAAACTGGAGCTATTTGGCGCATATTGGATCAAATATGTGTGTACAATTACAATGAAATGACAACCCTTAGCTGCTTACAGACGTTGACATACGTCAACGGGGACAGATGAAAATGCTTGCCCCGACCGGGACTCCAACCCGGGATCTCCTGCTTACATGGCAGACGCTCTATCCATCTGAGCCACCAAGGACACAGAGGATAGTGCGACTGCAGGGACTTATCTCTGGGCCCGCATCTCGTGGTCGTGCGGTAGCGTTCTCGCTTCCCACGCCCGGGTTTCCGGGTTCGATTCCCGGCGGGGTCAGGGATTTTCTCTGCCTCGTGATGGCTGGGTGTTGTGTGATGTCCTTAGGTTAGTCAGGTTTAAGTAGTTCTAAGTTCTAGGGGACTGATGACCATAGATGTTAAGTCCCATAGTGCTCAGAGCCAATTGAACCATTTTTGAACTTATCTCTGGCACGCCTCCCGCGACACCCAGATTCTCAACGTATTGTCCCGCTCTACATTCGTAGCGCCCCCACCCATTATACTCATTACTCGCGGCGCGTTGCCGATTCCCGTAAGAGTTCGGGCACTTTTTGTGCATCCGCACAGAAAAAGTAGATGGTCAAGTGGCCGGTGAGCCTTGACCGAAAGAACAGATACCATCTTAGTATATAAATATATGTGTGTTCTCTGCTCTTTTCTGTTGAATCCGTTCTAACATGGAGTTCAGCGGATGTGCTCAGTTTCATAGCCCCCTCGTAGACAAATCTTTAGTTGAGTCATACCTGCTAGAAAAATGATCTATTTTGTCTTTGTTTTTCGAATATCACGGATCGTAGTCTCACCCACGTCGTAAATCAATGCCAGATTTCACGCGCCAACAGTGCCTTCTTCGAGTTTTTGTATTATTTTCAGATTCTGTTGTGTCGTTAACATGTTTTCGCTTCTCAGACCTTGCTCGGTACTAACAGAAACCAATGCCTGTTTTCCACAACAGTTACCGTCCATCGCTTGCAGTGTTCGAGCAGCACGTTGTTTACTACACTCGTGTTTGAATGTGAGATTATCGTTCACCCCTCACCCCACTCCCGGATTAAGGAAAATTTTCAGATGCAAAAAAACGGCTGGAGAAACAGACCACAAATAATCCTCATATCAGCTAATCCCCACCGAGCAAGGTGGCGCCGTGGTTGCCACACTGAACTCGCATTCAGGAGGACGAAGGTTCAGACTAGCGTGATTTTCTTAAATTGCTTCAGGCAAATGCCGGGATGTTTCCTTTGGAAGGGCCCGGCCGACTTCCTTCGCAGTCCTTCCCTAATCCGAGCTTGTGCTCCGTCCCTATTGACTTCGTTGTCGACGGGACGTTAAACGCTAATCTTCTCTGATAATCCACCCGCAGATTTTTGTTTTGTTTTATCCATAGCAAACGACTGGAGCAAGCCTGCGGCTGTGAAAACAATGGGTTTTTTGTTATAAAATAACTTTTGCTACAGCAAATCACGATTTTCTATTGGGCGACGCATTTAGTGGAATGATTCCACATTTGCGGAAGAAGTTTCTGAGAACGTACGTTTGGGGCACAACACTGTATGGTAGATGGTTGGTGGGTTGGTTGTTTGGGGAAGGAGACCAGACATCGTGGTCATCGGTCTCATCGAATTAGGGAAGGATGGGGAAGGAAGTCGGCCGTGCCCTTTCAGAGGAACCATCCCGGCATTTCCCTGGAGTGATTTAGGGAAATCACGGAAAACCTAAATCAGGATGGCCGGACGCGGGATTGAACCGTCGTCCTCCCGAATGCGAGTCCAGTGTCTAACCACTGCGCCACCTCGCTCGGTGTATGGTAGTGAAACATGGAACTAGGAAAGAAGAGATTCGAAGCATCTGAGATGTGATATTACAGAATAACGTTGAAAATTAGGTGGATTGATACGGCAAGAAATGAGAACTATGAGCGCGGAATCGGAGAGGAAAGTAATATGTGGGAAACACTGACAGGGAGGATGGACAGGGCGACAGGACATCAGTTAAGACATGGGGGATTGAAAAACTGTAGAGGAAAACAAAGACTGGAATACACCCAGAAAACATTCAGAAAATAATTGAGGACGTAGGTTGCAAGTGGTACTCTGAGATGAAGAGGTTGGCTAGAGGAAAGTCCACTGGCCCTGACGGGATACCAATTCGATTCTACACAGAGTATGCGAAAGAACTTGCCCCCCTTCTAACAGCCGTGTACCGCAAGTCTCTAGAGGAACGGAAGGTTCCAAATGATTGGAAAAGAGCACAGGTAGTCCCAGTCTTCAAGAAGGGTCGTCGAGCAGATGCGCAAAACTATAGACCTATATCTCTGACGTCGATCTGTTGTAGAATTTTAGAACATGTTTTTTGCTCGAGTATCATGTCGTTTTTGGAAACTCAGAATCTACTATGTAGGAATCAACATGGATTCCGGAAACAGCGATCGTGTGAGACCCAACTCGCTCTATTTGTTCATGAGACCCAGAAAATATTAGATACAGGCTCCCAGGTAGATGCTATTTTTCTTGACTTCCGGAAGGCGTTCGATACAGTTCCGCACTGTCGCCTGATAAACAAAGTAAGAGCCTACGGAATATCAGACCAGCTGTGTGGCTGGATTCAAGAGTTTTTAGCAAACAGAACACAGCATGTTGTTCTCAACGGAGAGACGTCTACAGACGTTAAAGTAACCTCTGGCGTGCCACAGGGGAGTGTTATGGGACCATTGCTTTTCACAATATATATAAATGACCTAGTAGATAGTGTCGGAAGTTCCATGCGGCTTTTCGCGGATGATGCTGTAGTATACAGAGAAGTTGCAGCATTAGAAAATTGTAGCGAAATGCAGGAAGATCTGCAGCGGATAGGCACTTGGTGCAGGGAGTGGCAACTGACCCTTAACATAGACAAATGTAATGTATTGCGAATACATAGAAAGAAGGATCCTTTATTGTATGATTATATGATAGCGGAACAAACACTGGTAGCAGTTACTTCTGTAAAATATCTGGGAGTATGCGTGCGGAACGATTTGAAGTGGAATGATCATATAAAATTAATTGTTGGTAAGGCGGGTACCAGGTTGAGATTCATTGGGAGAGTCCTTAGAAAATGTAGTCCATCAACAAAGGAGGTGGCTTACAAAACACTCGTTCGACCTATACTTGAGTATTGCTCATCAGTGTGGGATCCGTACCAGATCGGGTTGACGGAAGAGATAGAGAAGATCCAAAGAAGAGCGGCGCGTTTCGTCACAGGGTTATTTCGTAACCGTGATAGCGTTACGGAGATGTTTAACAAACTCCAGTGGCAGACTCTGCAAGAGAGGCGCTCTGCATCGCGGTGTAGCTTGCTCGCCAGGTTTCGAGAGGGTGCGTTTCTGGATGAGGTATCGAATATATTGCTTCCCCCTACTTATACCTCCCGAGGAGATCACGAATGTAAAATTAGAGAGATTAGAGCGCGCACAGAGGCTTTCAGACAGTCGTTCTTCCCGCGAACCATACGCGACTGGAACAGGAAAGGGAGGTAATGACAGTGGCACGTAAAGTGCCCTCCGCCACACACCCTTGGGTGGCTTGCGGAGTATAAATGTAGATGTAGATGTAGATGTAGATGTAGAGAGTAATTAATGGCGGGCCACATCAAACCAGTCAGAAGAGAGAGGGAGAGAGAGAGAGAGAGAGAGAGAGAGAGAGAGGGAGAAATGGAGGGAGGGAGAGAGAATGAAAATTTGTACAGATATATGACGAACAGCTACATTGACTTTTTTACATCGATTCTGTACAGTATTTTTTGAAAAACTGAGCTAGAAGTTTCTGTGCTCTGACGACAACTAGCTGGTGTCCGAGTCTAGCACTTCCTTTCAAAAAATAATCTGCTGTTCAATATTATAGTTATCTTATATTCCGTGAGTAAACACACTTTAATTACTTTTTTGAGTGGAGCATAATAAATAACTGGTTCTTCCGTAGGGAAAGAACAATTGAATTTTTCTGTTATTGTACCAAATGAGCTATAGTATACTGTTTATCCATTTGTTACGACAGGTAAGGAAAGGGTAACCATCCTGAACAACCGCACGCCAGACTTGGCAATTACATTTAATTTTGAGGAAAATGGTCGTGCTTGCCAAAATTCTCATTATTAACCAAGTTGTCTTATATTAGAAAGAGCAATAAGCTTTTTCAAATCAAACTCAAAATTAGTACCAAACCCAGCAATAAATATAGTCACACAGCCAGTTAACAATAAGAATTAACCACGGTTTGTTTCCGCAGATGTGAGGCAATGATTGGTGACACACTTTAGGGACAGACATCTGAATTTGCCGTACCCACCGGCAGTGTTCTTTGCCTTTGGGAGAACACGTTGACCGTCCTACAACGTTGTTGAAAATGTCCCGTGTACTCATTTAATATAAGAGAATATTTCTGATCGCAGACGTCCATTAAGCTCATTTTCCTACAAAAAAAGAGGGATTTCAATAATAATAGAATTACTTTATAGTTACAGAAAATATGCTTAATTTTACGTAATGTCAGTAAAAACACCATTTTCCTTAGAGTGGCCACTTTTTCCAGCGTTCCCCTATTCCTGAGTGATCAACGCACCTTTACGTGAGTGACTGTTAGAATACTTAATAATACATATATTCGTTTGTGAGCTACAGATTGTAAAGAATCAATTGTCCACTTTTAAGAAGAAATACCAAAGTCACGCACTCTTATTAAATTACGATCCAGTTTATTTTATTTTTAGTCACATATAAAGTACATCGAATCACTTGTTGGTTAGTAGCAAAAATCGAAATACAACAAGCAGCCTCCGTAAATTAAGATCGCATACCTCATTGGCGTACACTGATTGAATCTCGCGCGCCGGAAATATTTAGCACGTGTGGGACGTAATTTTCAGGGCAAATTTTAATTACGAAACAGGCCGTGAGGATAATTATTTCTACAGTGGTGGTCGTGCATTTGCATACCTTGTAATTCTATCAGCGGAGCCGGTGTAATTCCGTTACACAGGCCGGGAGCCAGCATAGAGAGGGATGGAAAGGGTGAGGATTGAGGGGGGAGGGGGGGAGGGAGGGAGAATTGCTATTGGGGTTGGGGGAGGTGGGAGAGAGAGACATCAGGCAATGACATCAAAGCCATTGAGCCGCGATTATAGCGGCTGGAAGGGACCAGGCAGGCCGAGCCGGCGCGGTCTCCGGGATAAAGCTGCTGCGACGCTGAGCGCCCCGGCGGACGTCAAAAGCAACCCCCACCCCCGCCAACCCACCCCGACACTTACCGTAGCCATTGTGCACTCTCGCTGTTCTGCAGACGGGAGTGGAGGCGTGTCCAGTGGTAATTCCTGCCTACACTTGCAGCGGCGACGAGATTGTACCGTGTGTGATCTTCCGCCGAAGTACACAGCCATCTGCTGGTCCATTACTGCAGTTCCGTCGTTACTGAGGCCCAGTCCCCATTGTGAAGGCCCGACTGCAGGTGTACTGGAGCGGATACGTCTACCAGTACACGAAGCAATGCTGTAGGCAAAACTGTGGAAAGAGCGCTGTTCGAATTAGAAGGCTACGGTTGATCGCCTCCTTATTTCTAAGTCTCCAACAGTGATTCGTCTGTACTTAGTTACTGTACTGTACTACGTTAAACAAATATATTTTATTATTTACTGAGTAACTGATACTTGGCTGGGTATCAGCTAGCCCCCTCCTTCCCACTTCCTCTTATCTCTCTCTCCGGCAATTTCTACTCCCCCCCTCCCTTTATCCATCCCTTGCTGCCACTCTGCCGGCCGTTGTGGCCGAGCGGTTCTAGGGACTAAAGTCCGGAACCGCGGTGCTGCTACGGTCGCAGGTTCGAATCCTGCCTCGGGCAGGGATGTGTGTGATGTCCTTAGGTTAGTTAGGTTTAAGTAGTTCTTAGTCTCTCTCTCTATTCTCTCTCTCTGTCGATATCTACAACCCCCCCCCCACCCTCTTGTCCATCTCTTCCCATTTCCGTGCATCTCATCTGTTTCTCTCTCTACCGTACAATGATATTACTTTGAACGTGTACTCACCACGATACGACGATTTTTTTTTTTTAGTCATCTGTCTTATGACTGATTTGATGCTGCCCGCCACGAATTCCTCTCCTGTGCCAATCTGTTCATCTCAGAGTAGCACTTGCAGCCTACGTCCCCACTAAAAGCCTGTACAGTACCCAAAGCTATGCTCAAATTGCCTACTGTTATGGAGCTTAGTGTGTTCAAGTAAACACACAAGACGGTTTTTCAGATTTATTATTAGTGTACTTATAGATGTGAAAGGTTATTGACTTCCTCAAGTTGCACTTCAATGCTGTTGATTACTTATACAATTCGGAATACTCAGTCGTTCATGAGATGTTTCTGTGTAGCACTCACATCTACATCAATTCAAAGAAATACGACCACGCATGGACTACCGATAGCCACCGGAATGTCGCCATACCACTTTAACATGTCGGTAAAATCACAAAGACATTGGTGATCCCTATTAAATGCGAAACTTAACAGAGCTTTGGAAGCCTTGCTATTAAATGAGGCCGGCCGGAGTGGCCGTGCGGTTCTAGGCGCTACAGTCTGGAACCGAGCGACCGCTACGGTCGCAGGTTCGAATCCTGCCTCGGGCATGGATGTGTGTGATGTCCTTAGGTTAGTTAGGTTTAATTAGTTCTAAGTTCTAGGCTACTGATGACCTCAGAAGTTAAGTCGCATAGCGATCAGAGCCATTTTGATTAAATGAGTCAGAAGGCGTGCATATCATTCCATTGGAATTTCTGAAATTATTGCGAGAAGTGACAATGAAACGGCTGTTCGGATTGCTATACAGAATACATGAGGTGGCACAATAATTCTTTCAGAACAATATCATCTGCACTACATAAAAATTAGGGCAGGTAAGAGCGAAAATTACAGTATAATCATCTTAACAACTTATACATCCAAGTTGTTAATACGAATAGCACACATTAGAATGGAAAGGAAATTTCAGGATGTATTAAGTGAGGATCATTTTGACTCTTGAAAATAAAAAGATACGAGAGAGGTGACACTGCGACTAAATGGAAATACGAGAGCTACTGGGAAAGCAAGGTAGAATCGGTCGCGTAATGGAAACCACAATGGAAATACAAAATGTTTTATTTGCAAATGTTTGCTACACAATTCTGCTACCTCTCTACGTAGTCTCCCATCCCACCTACATATCTGTCGTAACATTGTACCAAATTTCCAGTACCCTCGTCCTACATGGCAGCCGCCTGTGTTTTCGCCACTTCTCTGTGCTGTTCTCTGTGCCAAAATGTTGTCTTTCATGTGAGCGGAGATCAACATCAGCTAGAGTTGTATGGTAGGTGATCAAACACTTCTCACCGAAAATGCTGAAGAGGTGAACTTATTGCTCCTGCAGCGTGCGGCCGAGTTCTCATGAAGGCGGAAATGCATGACAGGTAGGTTATGTGGAGCTGCATAAAATCAGGCGAAATCTTGCAACAGCCACCCATACTTGGCAGGAGACATTGATTTTCTAGGTGTCTTTACGTGCTCACTGCATGCACCGAATTGAAAATAGCGATGTATGGCACTCGACATGCATACTGTAGACACTGACCAACTCATCTGTGCAAAGTGTTATCGAATTTCCACTGTCGTTTCCATTTTGCTATGTCTCGAACATTACTTGTCGAACAACCCTCATAAGAAGAAAAGTCATGACACGTTTATGGGATTTATCAGCTCAGAAAAACGTTCGACATTGTAAAATGATGCAGTAGTTCCATAACTCTCAGGAAAATAGGTGTAAGCTGTGCTAGAAGATGAGCAATATACCATACGTATGGCAACCAAGTAGGAACAGTAACAGTGGAAGAATAAGATCGATGTGCTCGATCAAAAACTGTGTAAGAAAAGGATTCATATCCCAGGATGAGTATTCCACTCTGCAGCGGAGTGTAAGTTGATGTGAAACTTCCTCACAGATTAAAACTGCGAGCCAGTCCACGAATCGTGACCTCTGCCTACTGTGCGCAAGTGCTCACCGACTGAGCTACCCAGGCACGACTCACAACCCGTCTTCAGAGGTTCACTGGCGGAATCAAAAGTTGTGAGGAAATCTGCAAAGCTGTTTCCCGGAGAAGACAAAGGAACTGGGTTCGAGTCCCCGTCCGGCAGTCACTTCTAATCTCTTCAAGGATGCAGTTTGTCACCTATCTACGGAAATAAAAGAAAGCTTCTGGAGTGGATTAAATCTCAGGGTAAGACCATGGCGATACGGTCTGCTCTCGTATCGACAGGAGCCCACGCACGACTTAGGTACTTTACACTGAGGTCACACAAGTCATGGGACAGCGATATGCATATATATAGATGGAGGTAGTATCGTGCACACAAGGCATTAGTGGAGCTTTCATTTGTACTCGGGTGATCCATGTGAAATTGTATACAACGTGATTATGTGCATACGGTCGGAATTAACAGACAATGAAAGCGAAAAATATTCCACTTCGTGATGCGTTAAGGAATGCATTATTCCGACATCCACAGTGGCAAGAGTGTGCCTGGAATACCACATTTCAGACATTACCTCTCACCACTGACAATGCAGTGGCCGACGGCCTTCTCTTACCGACTGAGAACAGCGACGTTTGTTTGGAGTCGTCAGTCCTAAAAGACAAGTAACACTGCGTGGAATAACAACAGGAATCAGTAGGGGACATACGACAAACGTATCCTTTAGGACAGTGGGGTGAAACTTGGCGTTACTGGGCTACAGCAGCAATCGACTGACGTCAATGCCTTTGCTAACAGCACGACATCACCTGCAGCGCCTCTCCTGGGGGAGTGGCCGTATCGGTTGGACTCTGGACAACTGGAATACTGCGCCCTGGTCAGATGAGTCCCGACTGCAGTTGGTAAGAGCTGATGTTAGGGTTCCACGAATCCAAGTTGTCAACAAGGCACTGTGCAAGCTGGTGGTGGCCCCATAATGGTGTGAGCTGTGTTTACATGGAATGAACTGTGTCATCTGGTCGCACTGAACCCATCATTTACTGGAAATGGTTATGTTGGGCTTCCTAGAGAATTTGTAGCCATTCATGAACTTCATGTTCTTAAAGAAAGATGGAATTTTTATGGATGACAATGCACCCTGTCACACAGTTGTTCACGATTGGTTTGGACAATTCGAGCGAATGATTTGGTTCCCCTCATCGCCCGACATAAATCCCATCGAACATTTATAGAACATAATCGAGAGGTCTTGTTGAAAACTCTGCACTAGCCACACTTTGGCAATTATGGACGACTATAGAGGCTACATGGCTCGATGTAGCTGCAGGGGACTTCCAACTACACTACTGGCCATTAAAATTGCTATACCACACAGATAACGTGCTACAGACGCGAAATTTAACCGACAGGAAGGAGATTCTGTGATATGCAAATAATTAGCTTTTCAGAGCATTCACACAAGGTTGGCGCCGGTGGCAACACATACAACGTGCTGACACGAGGAAAGTTTCCAACCGGTTTCTCAAAAACAAACAGCAGTTGACCGGCGTTGCCTGGTGAAACGTTGTTGTGATGCCTCGTGTAAGGAGGAGAAATGCGTACCATCACGTTTCCGACTTTGATAAAGGTCGGATTTTAGCCTATCGTGAGTGCGGTTTATCGTATCGCGCCATAGCTGCTCGCGTTGGTCGACATCCAATGACTGTTAGCAGAATATGGAATCGGTGGGTTCAGGAGGGTAATAACGGAACGCCGTGCTGGATCCCAACGGCCTCGTATCACTAGCAGTCGAAATGACAGGCATCTTATCCGAATTGCTGTAACGGATCATGCAGCCACGTCTCGATCCCTGAGTCAACAGATGGGGACGTTTGCAAGATAACAACCATCTGCACGAACAGTTCGACGACGTTTGCAGCAGCAAGGACTATCAGCTCGGAGACAATGCCTGCGGTTACCCTTGACGCTGCATCACAGACAGGAGCGCCTGCGATTGTGTACTCAACGACGAACCTGGGTGCACGAATGGCAAAACGTCATTTTTTCGGATGAATCCAGGTTCTGTTTACAGCACCATGATGGTCGCATCCGTGTTTGGCGACATCGCGGAGAACGCACATTGGACACGTGTATTCGTCATCGCAATACTGGCGTATCACCCGGTGTGATGGTATGGGGTGCCATTGGTTACACGTCTCGGCCACCTCTTGTTCGCATTGACGGTACTTTGAACAGTGGACGTTACATTTCAGATGTGTTACGACCCGTGGCTCTACCCCTCATTCTATCCCTGCGAAACCCTACATTTCAGCAGGATAATGCACGACCACATGCTGCAGGTCCTGTACGGGCCTTTCTGGATACAGAAAGTGTTCGACTGCTGCTATGGCCAGCACATTCTCCAGATCTCTCACCAATTGAAAATGTCTGGTCAATGGTGGCCGAGCAACTGGCTCATCACAATATGCCAGTCACTATTCTAGATGAACTGTGTTATCGTGTTGAAGCTGCATGGGCAACTGTACCTGTACACACCATCCAAGCTCTGTTTGACTCAATGCCCAGGCGTATCAAGGCCGTTATTACGGCCAGAGGTGGCTGTTCTGGGTCCTGATTTCTCATAAACTAAGCACCCAAATTGCGTGAAAATGTAATCACATGTCAGTTCTAATATAATACATTTGTTCAATGAGTACCCGTTTATCATGTGCATTTCTTCTTGGTGTAGCAATTTTAATGTCCAGTAGTGTACTTGGTGAGCACATTCCGCGACGAGCTGCTCCACTTCGCCTGACGTTGGGGGATCTGACTCTATATTAGGAGGTAACCCAAGAGTTTTATCATTTCAGTGTACTTGCACGTAGTTATAGTCATGAAAAAAAGCCGAGTAACGACAGGAGAGACGTACAGGAAGCAGAGTTGTAGTCAGCGAGGGTGAAGTGCTGCCAGTAGAAGCTCCACTCTAGTTCGAAGCCATATCCTAGTGTCGCTGACAGCCCATCGGCAGCAGCACTGCGGCCACGCTGCCAGCGAACGAGTGCGGCTGTGCAGTGACCCGCCAGGCCATTCCCGCGCCCCGTGAGCCGATCACAGCGAGTTAATGAACGGCAAGTATGCAGGCGGCCGGTTAATTAGGTAATAACGCCGCCAGCTGATGGCTGCATCGGCCGCTTTGCGCGCGCTGCGCAGCTGCGTCCGCCGACACACTTCACGAGCTGCCACTCCACCCACCCCTCTGTTGTCGCCCCGCCGCGCCGCCTGCCTGTCCGACATCTTCATTGCGACTGCCTGCCGTATTTGTACCGGTTAACGCGCACGTCAGTCAGTCTGGCGGCACCTGTTTCCCACTCGCACTCACACGCCACGCACTCCTGTCAATATAGTGTCTATGTAGTATCGACACTTAACTGAACGCTTGCAGGCTGTATGATCAGGGCTGATCCCGTCATACTCCACACAAAATGTTCCAGCGTACATATACAAGACGCGATCAAAAAGTAACTGCGAATTTCGATTTAGTTGGCTTTAAAACCCAGTTTTCCATTTTTTTATGTTGTTGGTACACATGTTCCTAACGTATGTTTTCATTTTCAGCTGTTATGAATATTTATTGTTGACAATCGAAAAGTTTATACGTGTTTTCGAGTGCTCGACGAATTTTCACTTTCAAAAAAAAAATGGATCAAAGAAACTGCATTAAATTTTCGTTGAGAAATATAATGAAGTGCAGTACCGCATTCGAAATGTTGACTCTGGTTCAAAAATGGCTCTGAGCACTACGGGACTTAACATCTGAGGTCATCAGGCCCCTAGAACTTAGAACTTCTTAAACCTAACTAACCGAAGGACAGCACACACATCCATGCCCGAGGCAGGATTCGAACTTGCGACCGTAGCGGTCGCGCGGTTCCAGGCTGACGCGCCTAGAACCGCTCGGCCACTCCGGCTGTTGACTCGGGTTTTAGGCACCTCTGCTATGAGTAAGACAAGAGTTTACGAGTGCTTTAAAACGTTTCAAAGTGGGTCGACAAGACTCTGAAGACAACCACTGTCCTGTAAGCCCTGGCACATCAATTATTGACGACAATATGCAAGAAGTAAAGAAAATGGTTCTGGAAAATCGCCGAATCACCGTCAGAGAGATTTCTGATAACGTCGGCAAATCCTTTAGCTCATGCCAAGCATTTTTCGGGTGTTTAGGGCATGAAACGTGTAGCAGAAATGTTTGTTCCGAAATTGATGAATTTTTACCAAATACGATATCGCGTAGTCATCGCTCGGAATTCCTGAATTAAATCGAAAACGAGAACGACAACGAAACCAAGACCCAGTCAACTCTGTAAACTGCCTGAAGGGCCAAGACCGAAAAAAATTCGACAAGTTGGATAACATGTGAACGTTCTTCTCATTCTTTTCTTCGTTTACAATGGGACAGTGCTACATGAGATCTTGTCTTATTCTCGTACGGCCAATACGATTTTTTTTTTATCTTATGGGACTTAACTGCTAAGATCATCAGTCCCTAACCTTACACACTACTTCACTTAAATTATCCTAAGGACAAACACGCACACCTATGCCCGAGGGAGGACTCGAATGTCCGCCGGGACCAGCCGCACGGTCCATGAATGCAGCGCCTTAGACCGCTCGGCTAATCCCGCGAGGCCAGTGTGAATTACCGCCTGGAAAATATACACTCTTTGCGTCAAGCAGTCATAGAAAACGACTAGAGCTGTGGCAAAACCACTGGTGGAAATTGCATCACGATGCTTGTTCGTGACTTTTTGGTAAAAAAATCGAACACCGTTACGTTACCTCGTCCACCTTATTCGCCGGCCGTGGCCCCCTGCAACTTCTTTCTATTGCATTGACTAAAGAGAATCATGAAAGGACGTCGTTTTCCCACCATTTTGAGATAAATAACAGAATCGCTGAAGGAGCTGAACACCATAACGGAAAGTAAGTTCCAGAAGTGCTCCTAAGATTGGAAAAAGAGCTTGCACAGATATACTATGTCAGAGGTATTGCTTTGAGGGGAACAAACTTGATGAATAAGTTTCCAGAAGATACGTATAAAATTTACTTTTCTACCTGTTAAAACATTTTATTGGGGAAAAAAATGTTGAACACGTTTTGTCGATGTATGCTGTACTTCCTGAGCCACTGACAGCTTTAATAAGAGGCAGTGTAGGTCTTTTTTCTTCTTCTAGCGTGTATATATGGAAATCACTATTCTTCTCAAATTGTGACGGATTATTTATCGATATCTTGGATTATTTTATACAGTTATTATATACAGGGTGTTAGGGATATTAGTACACATATGGTGACCGTTGATACCTTGCCATGTACCCACTTCAGTGTGTTAGTTGTTTTTATGTGTGTCTAACAGTCTTCCCACAAACACATCACATAGCTCATACCTGATGTTTCTGCCCTGTCATACCTGTAACTGCACTCCCAAGTGGACTATAACTATCAGCCTAGACTATCTCCTCTGCGTCCACGTGTCCATCCACCATTACCTGACCCAGCGGAAAATAAACATTAATGGGTTACTTGAGCCACACGTAGTTGGATGTACTAACCAGACTAAAGGCATAGTACTCGTAATTGCTGTAATTGTTAGTACACAAATGAAGTACCTACTAACGTAATGTTGTTTAGTAAACTGTCCTCACTCATAAATAGAAACATCTGTACTTATACCCGTAATACCTTGTGTATAGAGTCTGATCCTGAAGAATCTGAGTTCAATCCTGGATAAGAGCAGGGATTTTTCCTCGTTCCAGTCCGTCCAAGCCTCTGGTCTACTCAGCCTGCTATCAAATTAGTACCAGGGATCTTTTCAGAGAGTAAGCGGGAGAAATTAGATTTTCACGATTATGGGTATTCATCATGTGTACTTGCAGGATGGTGAAAAGCTGTACCTCATACTTTTATAGTTTTTTCAACCTTAACTCGCTATGTAAGGAATCTGAACCACTTCAGTAGTGCTTACCAGCTATTTCATTCCTATTCCTCTTATTATCACACAACGATTGCAGTCTTGGCAATACTGCCGTGATCGTAACAGTGACAATTATTACTCATTTTACTTTACCTGTACGAATCATCAAGCAAGCAGAGATCTCCATTTTTCATGCTAAATTTCTTTGGAAGTCTATATCTGGGGCATAAATCAGAAAACAGCCTATTTCTCGGCTACCTAGACGATGGTTTAGGAGTGTACTTCTCTATAACAAAATTTTACATGCACATAAACGCACAAAATGGAAGAACTGAACAGAAAAGAAAAGAAGGACGTGTGCGAGCGGCGTTCTAGAGGGATAACGCTTACTTTGCAAGACAGGGAATATTTTATATACAGCTGAAAGCAATAACGCCAGAGACGTGCGTGGAATACAAGCTCTGGTGACAGATACGCGCGGAAAATAAATTTTAAAGTAGGAACCACACAGACGTAATGCATCATGCAGGTGATACGTGCTAAACATAAATTGCGCGAAGGAGCTGTAGTTCGTAAAATACGTTTTTAAAGGCGAAGATTCGTATTACTCACCGCAGGAAACAGAGACAGGGCTGGCAACAAAAGACGTACCTGAAAAACAAAATAACGTCATTTAGATACAGCACTAATGGTCAGTAACAAATGATTGCTAATACTAAATTAAGACTTTGTAAGAACTATGTCGCAAAACGTCATTTAAGCTGCAACACAACCAATTAAATTCGGGGTAGCCTAAGCAGGTAGCAAGTCAAATTTCATTTTGCAAACGATGTAGTTTCAAAAAGTCTTCGGGAACGTAGTACAGTAGTAACTGAGATTGTTTACAGTTAACATATCCACGTTCATCTAATCTAGATTACGAAATGTAAATCGCAGACAGAATATTGAAGATGACCACAAGAATGTCGAGAAATTGGCTAAATTTAGTACATTGCAAACCATTAAAAGCTGAGAAAAACTGCGCTACAAGCTACAGTTACCTGTGCTGAGCAGATATACAAATTCTGCAGGCTGGACAGATAATTAGAGACGAACGCGACGACCGTTAAGTGATTATGAAGGGATGGTAGCCAATGTGCATCAGTTAACTCTCTCTCTCTCTCTCTCTCTCTCTCTCTCACACACACACACACACACACACACACACACACACACACACACACAGGCGCGCGCGCGCACTCGCACAAGCATACACACATACATTTACTCACTAACGCACTATTTAATCTCCTCTTCATACTGATTCGTTTATTGCTGGAGGCGTAAGGCAGAAGACAGAGCAGTATAAAATGAATTATCAGCAGATCAAGTGTTTGAAAGAGATGATAATGTGCACTTAAATTCCAAGTAGCGGTTCTCTATGCATTAATAAGAAAAGAAAATACGGACTGACAAGGAAGATAATAAGTGTATAGGGTAGAAGACGATAATTTAATTTATTGCTAAAATAACAGGCTATCCTAAAGGGAAATAAATTCGCAATGGAACCTGTTTCTTCGAAGACTACACGAGTTTGTATATAATTACAACAGTTTTTCTACACGCTTCCAACGATTGCAACAGAGTCAGCTGCAATATTGACTGTTGCAGCTGATACAAGTGTATAGAAAAAGCGTTAAAAGTGCTGAGAAGAACGAAATTATTTATCACTAAGAGGTTAGTAGTAGTGTATGAGAAAAAACATCCATCAGCCAACAGTCACTGATTCCGGTTCACTTTATTTAGAAAATCACCATTACCTGTTAAGAATTTACAATTTCAGCAAGAGATGGTTTACATGCTTTTATCAAAACAAGTGATACGGTGAGTTACACGTGATTTGCCCTAGAATAAGCAGGAACTTATCATTTCAAAAGGGTGACAATGATGACTGTGATACAAGCTCGTGTAAGAATGGACATTACGTGAATTTTACCATTGGAACATTTGTTTTCAACTTCATCGAAGGGCATGGCATTTTCTAGCAGGATAACTGTTCGTGTCACTTATTATAGGAACGACCATCCGCACCTTCTGGTGTCACGACTTCCGCATTTATAACCATCCTATTCAATTAACTAACATACTAAAATACCTCGAAACAACCAGCGACCGTCTGCTAACATGGGAACCGTACCTTCTAGTCATAAAAATTGACTGAAACTGCTAATCGTGCAGTCAAGGGGACTGCATCCCTCCACCATACTCAACACACAAAAAAGCTTTAAATCGACCATATTCTATTATGGTCAGCTGGATTTCCGCCCCACCAGAGTTTCACCTCTGCCGACAACTTTCCGAACGCCATGCCATCCGGTTCGCCGTCCGTATCCGTCTACGGTTATATGATACTATATGAACACGTTATCCCCAATCCTTCCCCATCCGTAGACTTAACATCAGATTTCCTCACTTCCCACAGACTTGATAACAACCACACTATCGTTTTTAAATCCTGATTACTGGTCCTCATACTCTACCGCATTTTTTTAATGGGACTGGTTAATGCCTTACTTTCACCATCTGTCAACAGTTCGACACATTTTAACAATTTACGATCTTATCCAATAAAGCTCAACTGGGAATTTCCCATTTATTATAGTTTGAATGAAATAAATACAATGGGTATACGTTCTTATATAAAAGAAATATATTTAAAGAGGAACGTAATATGTATAACACTGATTTTATTAATTTAAAAAATGAACTGAAAATAACACATAAGATAAAATGAATATAACAGCTCTTTGCACCACGCAGGGAAAACATTGAATCAACCCAGTTCTCTGACTAGGAAGTGAAGTTTGCAAGAAACATCGTAATTTTCGATATTAATATTTGAGTAGTGAGAGGTGCAAGGGGTAGCTGTACCAACACCCAATACCCTCCACGTCCTATACCAGTGCATGATTAACAGCATTCCCCTTCCTGACCCTCAAATGTTATCAGAGTTTCACGAAGTGAACAAAAACGGAATAGTGAACGTCACCCCCCACATGAAGACGAGTTTTGCGTTGAAATTGAATGGTTAAAAGCTGCATAGTTATTTACGATTGTCACGGTCAGCGATGACAAATATTCGACCGTGAATCAGAGGAAAATTGTTGCCTGGTCGGATGAATCACGTTTCTTATAATACCATGGTCCAGTCTTGATACGGCGTCATGCTGGCTAACGGCTGCTCGAAACATGCACTGCGCAAATGTGCGCACCGATAGTAGCAGTATTACGCTAAAGGGAGCATCGACCAAAGCTTTTACGGGAGCTGGGACGATACTGGAAGGCAAAATTACAGCTGTAGACATCCTGAACATTCAGAATTAATTAGAAAACAGTCTAGCTCACTATGCACGATTATTGTAAGGTGACCAGTTTCAATCATCGCACAATCGTCTTCAGACCTTCAAACACATTTATCGACAACGGGTGTGCCTGAAGCAGGAACCGGTGAATGAAGCTTGTCAGCTGAACGCTGAGTAACGATTGTCAACTGCTATTGACAATCGTCATTCAGCGGTTCCTGATTCATGCACAGCTATTATCAATCAAAATGGTAGAGGATCTGAAGATGATCATGTTGCGATTGGAAGCGGTTAGCTGTTACTAAATGTTTACAATTAATTTCAAATATACCTGAACGTTACTGTGGACTTACATCCCACCACTTTGATGTCTTCCCTGAGGGCATGGCATTTTCTAGCAGGATAACTGTTCGTGTCACGATGGCAGTATCATGATACAATCATTTGAGGTGCATCATACTGAACTGATGATGATGTCCTGACGGCCAAATTTGCCTGATTTGTACCCGATGTTACTCTAGCGGATGCCAGTTCCGCGCCCACAAGCCAACAGCCCACAATTTGTGTGAATTGCATGTGCGTAGACATCTGGCGCCATGTATCAGTGTTGCCTGGAACCTCTCCAAGGCCTTCCTTGTCGAATCAAATGGTTCAAATGGCTCTGAGCACTATGGGACTCAACACCTGAGGTCATCGTCCCCTAGAACTTAGAACTACTTAAACCTAACTAACCTAAGGACATCACATACATCCATGCCCAAGGCAGGATTCGAAACTCAGACCGTAGCAGCAGCGCAGTTCGAGACTGAAGCGCCTAGAACCGCTCGGCCACACCGGCCGGCCCTTGTCGAATCCACACGATGCAGAGTCGCAGCTGTATGTGTCCAAGAGGCGTTCCAATATGGTATTAAGCAGTTGGTCCGAATTGTTTGGCTCACCAACGCGTATCGATTTTTTACCATTTCATGGATCTATCATTATACAGGGTCTTAGGTGTACATAAAAAAACAAAAGAAAGCACTTCGCCTTCAGGCCACGAGTGGCCTACCGGGACCATCTGACCGCCGGGACATCCTCATTGGAGGATGCGGAAAGGAGGGCTGTGGGGTCAGCACACCGCTCTCCCGGTCGTTATGATGGTATTCTTGACCGAAGCCGCTACTGTTCAGTCTAGTAGCTCCTCAATTGGCATCACGAGGCTGACTGCACTCCAAAAAATGACAACAGCGCATGGCGGCCAGGATGGTCACCCATCCAAGTGCCGACCACGCCCGACAGCGCTTAACTCCGGTGGGAACTGGTGTATCCACTGCGGCAAGGCCGCTGCCCGTTAGGTGTATAAGTGTATATATTTTTATTTGCGACTAAGGACAGTGTACTAAAGAATGTTATATCAGTATTTACTTCCTTTGCACAGTAATAACAATAGCTATTACGAGAAGTATGTTTTCAGGTTGAGCGATATTTCCAAGTAAAGAGCAAGATCAAGGAATAATGTTTATTTTCTCCTGGACAGGAGGTCAAGTGCCGTAGTGTAGTCGCATGAACGCAGAAAGGTTAGTCTGTACTGACAGGCGTAGTTCACTTTGTGGTGCAATACGAGCATGTAGAATACATCAGGTAGTAAACCATGTGATGGGTTTGTTTGTGGGAAGAATGTTATACTGAGAGAAAAAAAACCTTACACGCTAAAGGAAGTACACTCCTGGAAATGGAAAACAGAACACATTGACACCGGTGTGTCAGACCCACCATAGTTGCTCCGGACACTGCGAGAGGGCTGTACAAGCAATGATCACACGCACGGCACAGCGGACACACCAGGAACCGCGGTGTTGACCGTCGAATGGCGCTAGCTGCGCAGCATTTGTGCACCGCCGCCGTCAGTGTCAGCCAGTTTGCCGTGGCATACGGAGCTCCATCGCAGTCTTTAACACTGGTAGCATGCCGCGACAGCGTGGACGTGAACCGTATGTGCAGTTGACGGACTTTGAGCGAGGGCGTATAGTGGGCATGCGGGAGGCCGGGTGGACGTACCGCCGAATTGCTCAACACGTGGGGCGTGAGGTCTCCACAGTACATCGATGTTGTCGCCAGCGGTCGGCGGAAGGTGCACGTGCCCGTCGACCTGGGACCGGACCGCAGCGACGCACGGATGCACGCCAAGACCGTAGGATCCTACGCAGTGCCGTAGGGGACCGCACCGCCACTTCCCAGCAAATTAGGGACACTGTTGCTGCTGGGGTATCGGCGAGGACCATTCGCAACCGTCTCCATGAAGCTGGGCTACGGTCCCGCACACCGTTAGGCCGTCTTCCGCTCACGTCCCAACATCGTGCAGCCCGCCTCCAGTGGTGTCGCGACAGGCGTGAATGGAGGGACGAATGGAGACGTGTCGTCTTCAGCGATGAGAGTCGCTTCTGCCTAGGTGCCAATGATGGTCGTATGCGTGTTTGGCGCCGTGCAGGTGAGCGCCACAATCAGGACTGCATACGACCGAGGCACACAGGGCCAACACCCGGCATCATGGTGTGGGGAGCGATCTCCTACACTGGCCGTACACCACTGATGACCGTCGAGGGGACACTGAATAGTGCACGGTACATCCAAACCGTCATCGAACCCATCGTTCTACCATTCCTAGACCGGCAAGGGAACTTGCTGTTCCAACAGGACAATGCACGTCCGCATGTATCCCGTGCCACCCAACGTGCTCTAGAAGGTGTAAGTCAACTACCCTGGCCGGCAAGATCTCCGGATCTGTCCCCCATTGAGCATGTTTGGGACTGGATGAAGCGTCGTCTCACGCGGTCTGCACGTCCAGCACGAACGCTGGTCCAACTGAGGCGCCAGGTGGAAATGGCATGGCAAGCCGTTCCACAGGACTACATCCAGCATCTCTACGATCGTCTCCATGGGAGAATAGCAGCCTGCATTGCTGCGAAAGGTGGATATATCCTGTACTAGTGCCGACATTGTGCATGCTCTGTTGCCTGTGTCTATGTGCCTGTGGTTCTGTCAGTGTGATCATGTGATGTATCTGACCCCAGGAATGTGTCAATAAAGTTTCCCCTTCCTGGGACAATGAATTCACGGTGTTCTTATTTCAATTTCCAGGAATGTATATATGAAGGCACCAATGATCACAATATCTGCACTTATAACTCTAATCCACTGTATATACGAGGGCTATTCGGAAAGTAAAGTCCGATCGGTCGCTAAATGGAAAATGGAAACCACTGTGATGTTCATTTTTTTTTTTTTTTTTTTTTTTTTTGAAACAGTTAGAAAGACCTTCCATCTACCTCTCTACATGATCGCCGCTCAGACTTAGACATCTGACATAGCGTTGTACCAACTTCCCAGTGTTCCCAGTTCCCTCGTCATAGAAGGCAGCCGCCTGTGTTTTCTGCCAAACCTCTAAGCTGGTCTGCATCTCGTTGACTGTGCCAAAGAAGTTGTCTTCATAGCCAGCGTTTCATGTGAGCAGAAACGAAACTCACTGGGAGCCAATTACGGGCTGTATTGTTGGTGATCACACACTTCCCATCGAAAACGTTGCAGAGTACGTGCAAGAGTTGTCATGAAGAGGGAAACGCATGACAGTCATATCATGTGGGTTGAATAGCTTCAGGCGAAATCTCTCACAGGACCCTCACACTTGGTGGGAGACATTTGTTTCTAGGCATCTTTACATGCCCACTGTGTGCTCAAAACTGAAAAGAGTGGCGTGACGCGATCGACGGGTATACTAGGACACTGCCCAACAAATCTGTGCAAAGCTTCATCGGATTTTCATTCTCGTTTCCATTCGCCAGTCGATCGGACCTTACTTTCCGAATGGCCCTCGTAGTTCAACAGTAAGGGAAACACGTTGTGGGCTACATCAGACGAGTCAGAATGATGAGAAGAAAGTAATGCCCTCCACCGTCCAGACAGTCGAGGCTAAATAACGATAAAGGAAAAAATACAGCAATCTGGACCACAATCGACTTTGAATACTGTTGTGTCTAGACAAGACAGCCTAGACACAATGAGAGGAAGCCGAAAGGCACGCGCTTAAACTCACGCAGGCTGGCGTGAGGTCTGAAACAGGATACGTAATGAATGCTATAAAGAAAAGTACGTAGCTTCTGGAATACTTAACTTTAATCCACATTTGTAGAACATCTCTCGTTACATTACAGGCTTTATAATCACAATATCAATTGGTAATGGCGCCTTGCTAGGTCGTAGCAAAAGTAGCTGAAGGCTATGCTAACGATCGTCTCGGCAAATGAGAGCGTAATTCTCAGTGAACCATGGCTAGCAACGTCGGCTGTACAACTGGGGCGAGTCCTAGTACGTCTCTCTAGACCTGCCGTGTGGTGGCGCTCGGTCTGCAATTACTGACAGTGGCGACACGCGGGTCCGACATGTACTAATGGACCGCGGCCGATTTAAAGCTACCACCTAGCAAGTGTGGTGTCTGGCGGTGACACCACAAATACTAACAGAGGAGCCCTCTTGCAGCTGTATACAATACATCATAGAAGAGCTCTCTTCTAGCAGTAGCTTACATATTTACATAAAATGTGGTGTAAAATATTTAGAACGCGAAATAAACTGCTTGAAGTAGTGAGGCGGTCGGCTACAGCAGGTGCCTTCTCAGTGTGACGACCTCCGCCGCGAGCCAGTTACGCAAGAGGGGGTGGTCGCGATCTGTTATCGAGACCTGCTTCGGACAGCGCAGATAGCATCGGCGGTGTTTCTCGGGGCGGCCAGCACAGTGTGGCAATTACCGAGAGGCGGCCGTAAATCTGGCAGCTTTCGCGGCGGACAGCCACCACACCGCGGAGCCACGCAGCTGGAAGCGGCCGCCACAGCCGCCCTAATTGGAACTCTGCTCTGCCAGCAGAGCCATGCCGTCAGCCACTGTGCGGTACCACACCGCCGCGCCCGGTGGTCCGGAGCAGGCAGGTGGACGTCGCACCGCACTCGTGCGCTCTGGCGGCTCCGACTGCGACTGCGCTTGTGTCGATATAACTAATCGACCACTCAATCGAGAGGAACCGGTATACATCACAGATACAGAGAGACCGTACTCGCCCCTATTTCTGCCGTGTTAAGGTTTGAAACCAAGGTGTATGTCCCACAACTCAGGGCAAAGAGCGAGTTTCTGTCATTACGCACGACGCAAAGTGAAGCCAACGCTTGCAGGTTTCGTCATATGTGCCTGAAATGTAGCTCTGACTTTAACAAATAGGTTATAATACACTACTGGCCATTAAATTTGCTACACCACGAAGATAACGTGCTACAGACGCGAAATTTCAGCGACAGGAAGAAGATGCTGTGATATGTAAATAATTAGCTTTTCAGAGCATTCACGCAAGGTTGGCGACGGTGGCGACACCTACACCGTGCTGACATGAGGAAAGTTTCGAACCGATTTCTCATACACAAACAGCAGTTGCCCGGCGTTGCCTGGTGAAACGTTGTTGTGATACCTCGTGTAAGTAGGAGAAATGCGTACCATTACGTTTCCACTTTGATAAAGGTCAGATTGTAGCCTATCGCGATTGCAGTTTATCGTATCACGACATTGCTGATCGCGTTGCTCGAGATCCAATGACTGTTAGCATAATGTGGAATCGGTGGGTTCAGGAGGGTAATACGGGACGCCGTGCTGGCTCCCAACGGCCTCGTATCACTAGCAGTCGAGATGACAGGCATCTTATCCGCATGGCTGTAACGGATCGTGCAGCCACGTCTCGATCCCTGAGTCAACCGCTGGGGACGTTAGCAAGACAACAACCATCTGCACGAACAGTTCGACGACGTTTGCAGCAGCATCGACTATCAGCTCGGAGACACTGCCTGCGGTTACCCTTGACGCTGCATCACATGCAGCAGCGCCTGCGATGGTGTAAGCAACGACGAACCTGGGTGCACGAATGGCAAAACGTCATTTTTCGGATGAATCCAGGTTCTGTTTACAGCATCATGATGGTCGCATCCGTGTTTGGCGACATCGCGGAGAACGCACATTGGACACGTGTATTCATCATCGCAATACTGGCGTATCACCCGGCGTGATGGTATGGGGTGCCATTGGTTACACGCCTCGGCCACCTCTTGTTCGCATTGATGGCACTTTAAATAGTGGACGTTACATTTCAGATGTGTTACGATACGTGACTTTACCCTTCAATCGATCCCTGCGAAACCCTACATTTCAGCAGGATAATGCACGACCGCATATTGCAGGTCCTGTACGGGCCTTTCTGGATACAGGAAATGTTCGACTGCTGCCCTGGGCAGCACATTCTCCAGATCTTTCACCAACTGAAAACGTCTGGTCAATGGCGGCCAAGCAACTGGCTCTTCACAATACGCCAGTCACTATTCTTGATGAATTGTGGTATCGCGTTGAAGCCGCATGGAAAGCTATACCTGTACACGCCATCCAAGCTCTGTTTGACTCAATGCCCAGGCCTATCAAGGCCGTTATTGCGGCCAGAGGTGGTTGTTCTGGGTGCTGATGCACCCAAACTGCGTGAAAATGTAATCACATGTCAGTTCTAGTATAATATATTTGTCGAATGAATATCCGTTTATCATCTGCATTTTCTTGGTGTAGCAATTTTAATGGCCAGTAGTGTAATATTACATGTACGGTAGTACAGTTTACCAAATTTCACCGAAATCCTCAATATTAATGCGATTAGTATAGTTTTTACATTTTTCCTGGTTTGAAACATTGTAATGGCTTACTATGTACTGCATATTTAATATATTTGTACGCGTGACTGCATTGATAACTTCAGTGCAAATGCAGAATTGTGTCCGAGCTTCTTGCGGGAATACAGGACTCGCTATGAGCAAGTAAGTGTGACTAGCTGAGAATCTGGGTCGGACGGGGACTGTGTCCGGATGGCCGAGGGGGTAAGAACAACCGCTCGCATTAACTAGGAGTTCCGGGCTCGAGTCCAGTCCTGTACAATTTTTTCAATTTTCACTATCGAATTATTTTGCTGTCCTGTAGCGGCTGGCGTCCGTCTGTCGTTCGAAATTCTAATGACTTTTATTTTCATTTTTTTTTACAAGGGATAAAATTACAGTTCGTCTATGAATTCCTGTATTTGTTGCCCTGTGAGACATTGAGTTCAATGCATCTGTAGGAGTAAAAGGCAAAATATTAGATTGGAAGAAAGCATTTAGTGTTCTTACGATTCCTCAACAATACTTGTGAAATAATTTATTACGTTTTTATATTATACTAGCTGACAAGCCTGCGTTGCTCCGAGATCCATTTATCACTTTTCTCTTAGAAAGGAAACAAAAGATGATCTGTGTTGTCAGTGTAATATTGGAAAAATTTCATTTCCCTGTTTTCATGAAAACACCTTCGAAATTATGAAACAGTGGTACAAAGAAATATGCATAATGTACAGATGTGCAAGGACGGTATCCAAACTAAGTAACACATTATCTAAAATACAAATTTCCTGTGGTGTTTATTTATTACGTCAGTCGACGAAGTTCAAAATGATTCAAATGGCTCTGAGCACTATGGGACTTAACTTCTGAGGTCATCGGTCCCCTAGAACGTAGAACAACTTAAACCTAACCAACCCAAGGACATCACACACATCCATGCCCGAGGCAGAATTCGAACCTGCGACCGTAACGGTCCGCGGTTCCAGACTGTAGCGCCTAGAACCGCTCGGCCACACCGGCCGGCCGTCGACGAAGTACAGTACACAAATTGAAATCTCCATATCGGCTAGAAACCTTTTCCACTTGGTTGCGAATTAAACTGTGTTATCTGTCATTCACTGTATATGATCAAAATTATTGGTAGCAGCATTATTCACGACGTTTCCCGATAATGTTGATTTTAATTATAAACAAAGGCGGTAATTTTTATGGTATTTCAATTACGAGTTTTCCTCTCATAAAGTAAAGGATTACGTACAAGTAACCTGAATCAATGTTTTCTTATGTTGTGCATAAACGTAGAAAAATTCACGGCTGTGGAACAATAAGAAGAACTAATCTACCGGAAACCGTTCTCGGAAGAAAGCTTCGGTCAGTGGTATCATTACCTAACTAGTCCCGTGGCATATTATGTGCTGCTGAGATTTCTTTCAGAGCATATTTTTTCTTTATGTTCATCTGTGAAATTAATTATGCGCCAAACTGAAAAATGCACAAGTATCGAATTCTATGAGAACGAAATAGAGGCGTGCTAAACTACATTGTGGCTTTGGAAATAACAGAGATCAGCGGAACAGGGTGGGATGTGGGGCTGCGAAGTGTAACATAGTGAAGGTGAGTTCTAGAAGAAACAAACGTTTTGGTTTTAGGAGATGAATCATCAACTGTATTTTGGATCTGGGCACTTCTCTGGATGTGAGGAAGATCGTTCGAAAGTCGGTTTCCTGCTACCAAATAGGACATAATAATAAATACAAACAAAATTATATTCAGTTGGTCACGAAACAGCTTTCGGCTTCTTGGGTGGCAACTGAATGTCGCGAACACAGATAAAATCATGTGCGACTTATACAGATATTATCTGTACATCAGATACAAAACGATGTAGAGTGATTACACAGGAAAACATTAGTTTTCCGTAATACACATTATCAAAAAAGGAGAACTGAAGTTTTCTAAGATTCTGCGTGGTGTCTGTCTGTTCTATATCGTGTCTCCCTACCACTTTCGCGCAACGACGCTCTGAGCGTGTTTTTTAGGAATTGACTAGTTTGAACCTTGGACCTGTTGCTGGTAAGGAGACGCCAGACCACACATGACATGTAGAATTTAGAAGAGTTCAGCGAGACTAGCGATGATGTAACCAAATACTTAAATGATTTCAGCGTCAGCTCCACTGCACTCCCTGTAAAAGAATCTTAATACTAACTAAATTTAGTGGAAGGGGTTCAAGGCTTTCCTATTTTTAGTTAGCTGGTAAAATAACGTCGAAAAAGCAGTTAAGTTTACCGTTGGAAATTTTATTCTACTCACAAAACATTGTTTATAAATTGCACTATTGATAAAAGGAAATGTTTTAATACAGGATGGACAAAACCAACTGCGTTCAACAAAAATGTGAACGAATATTCCCTGAGTGAGTTTCCAAGTTCTACAATGGATCGAAGGATGACCTATGCCATATCACATCTATAATGTAGGTTTAAATTAAGTTTCACAAGAGAGAAAACTATTAAAATGGTCTACAGTGACCCTCAATTATCTTTAATTACTCATCTAACTTGTCGTAAATTACAGTGGCTGATGTGGCTTCTCAATAACTATATAACAGAAAAATCATCGCGTTTCAGATTTTTACTTCAAGTGGCAAATGTGAACACCATGAGCTTTAATTGACGATCGACACTAGTATTACGCAAAAAGGGGGTGTAACAGATGAGACTTCTGCAGTTCTGAGTGAAGCTTTATGCGCTGTTATGCGGCATCGCGTGCGTTCATTACCTTTTCGGTGTTCGTCAGGGGGCAGCGGACAGCACAGCTCTGCTCACCTCGCCGTCTCGGAAGCAACTCTCCCCTAACTTCTCCTTACTACAATTTACCAAAGTTGGTTTAAAAAAAAAAACTATCTGGCTGTGTTTTCATCTGACTAATCAGGGTCTCAATGTTAACCTTAAGCCCCGCCTACAAAAATTCTGTCTATCCAATGAGAAACGTTATACTTTTCGTGGTCAGGCAATGTTTTTAAAGTTTGCAACATAACAGAGACGCGAAAAGTCTCACGCTAAAACTTGCAGCTGGTGTGGTCCTTTCAGCGTTATCGTAAGATCTATACTGTTCTTCTGGAGGACTCTATCTTTTAACATGGGCTGGGGGGTGGTCCTGACGTAACAGAGACGCGAAAAAGTCTCACACTAAAACTTGCGGGTGGTGTGGCCCTTTTTGTGTTATCGTAAGATCTATACTATTCTTCTGGAGGGCTCTAGCTTTTAACATGGGCTGGGGGTGGTCCTGACGTAACAGAGACGCGAAAAAGTCTCACGCTAAAACTTGAAGCTGGGGTGGTCCTAGTGGTTAGCTGGCAACGTGGGTGTCCAGTCTGTCCCTTATCGTAGGTCCTCCAGCTTAACACGGTTATGCTCTCGGCTTCTGTTCTCGTTTCTCCCCTCGGAACTGCGTCTGTCTCATGGTGGGAAGGTATGACATGCATTTAGGCATTCTTGTGTTAGTCTGTGGTATTCCATTTGCTCACTCGTTACTCGTATTACTTTGGTTAATTTTATGTCACGATTTATTCGGAGCTATGTGACATACTACTGGATTTGCTTATCATGTCAGGGTTTTCATGGAAGGTGTTGGATTTTCCTGACACCTTACAGTTTTTAATGGGAGATACATTAAACTACTCTGGAGATATAAGTTGAATTTACAATCTGAATCTAATACTTGTACCGAAAACTTAATTTAATAAAGGAGGAAAAGGAAACTAAGAGAACATTTCGTACCAAGCTGGTATTATGTGTTGGCGTTCTGTTTATTGATTTCCAGTTTTTACAGTAAGGTCATGTTTCTGCATTTAATAACATAATGTAAAACTCACATTCTAAATAATATGAATGGATTTCTGTTAAAAGATGATTGGGTAAAAGTTGATAATTTTATTTAGTCAGTGCACAGTGGAGCTAGGAGACTCTTCCATAAATTTCTTGGACCTTGATGTATATAAAAGCGCTAAGAGACACCTATTTAGCATTTACAGTAAAAACGTACCTACTGATAGTGTAATACCTGCAACATGCCACAGACATGTATACTTCTATTCGATGGTGCGTCGCCTCATATCTGTTACATTATCTGAATCGGCCTTTCAAACAGACTTGCGGACATCAAACACCTAGCTTCTAGCAATGGTTACAGCTTTGCCTTGATTGAAGATACGCTTCGTAAAAAGCAAATGCATAAAACTGTACCACTTCTGTACCCTGACCGACAACGGTTAGTAGATACAAAAACTGGTCCAGAACTCCTTGCATTGGCTTCAGCTGGGATCACCTTGCAAAAAGTGAAAATTTCGCAACTACAGACTTGCTGTTTATAATACCGACACTATATATTTACTAATGAAAAATTGGAACCTCCAGCACAGAATGCTGTGTATAAGGTATTGTGAGCATTGTAGGGCTGTTACAATTAGGTTTTGTGAACATGAGAGAAGGTGTTGATTAAAGACGCAGTATTCAGCCTTTACCGATCTCCTTTAAGAGAAAACCATTCAGATGTTGTAGAAAGTAAAGCTTTACATTCTGTTACGAAAAGTAGAAAGACGGCTCTACTGTAAATAGTCGAAATCAACAAAGAGAACGCCAACACATAATACTAGCTTAGTTTAATGATCAGTCTCGGTTTCCTTTCTCCTCTTTGTTAAATTAAGTTTTCTTTACAGATATTAGATTCAGATTGCAAATTCAACGTATTTCTCATCAGTTATCAAATGCACCTGTAGATGAGAAACTTTGTTCCCCCTTTTTATTTTGTATATTTATTTTGGAGTGACAGTGGAAACACTCTAAGTCATTATTGTATCTTCTGTACAAATAGTACTTGTGAAAGTCAAACATCGCTTGATCTGCATTTGCGACTTACAATTGACACCTGAAGATGGCCTAAGAAGCCGAAACTCGGTTCGTAACCAAATAAATACAATTTTTCATTACATTATGAAGTGTTCTTATTTTTTATTATTATTATGTTCTGTCAAGCACCGATGGAAAATTCAGATAATAAAAAAAAGTATATTTTTAAAAATGTCGCTATCAAAACAAATGACAGGAAAAATTATTGATTTTCCGTCCCTTCAACGTCTAGGTCACTAGTGATGGATCTGAATTTGGCAGTGACAAGGACGGCTGTGTCTTTTTCGCGCAAATAATACCAGTAATTGCTTTAACCGATTTAGATAAACCTCGAAACACTTTTTTTCCTCTTTTTTTCACCTTCTACACTAAAAGTGGTGACAAGTGTATTCTTTGAGAGTGTACATACAATTAGGCCTTCGGCAGATGAGATGCAGTGGTGGTGTAAGAGCTGTTACATCTTCTGAGATGTTTCTGCGTTACTGATTGGCGATGCGGCATTGACTTTCAGAGTGATATGGAAGATCTTCGGCGACTGACATCTGAAAAGTAGCTGCCGACTGTTCGATTGTCGGTCCATTACATGATCCTAATTGTTCGTTTTGTATGCCGCGGCAGGCAGTTTATATGTTGCACACGTGACAGTGATCACGTTTTCAATTACCAGCATTTTGTTAACGATGTATAAATTCGAATACGCAGCCATTTATCCGCCCAAAATTGAAATCTGTTGAGCGTGCGTCCCTCTGCGTTTATTAACTGTGATAGACTTCGCTGCCAATTGGTGTCACGATGTGTGCCATGTATTAATTCCTACCGCCAGAACGGCAGATACTTCTCTGAGTAGCAATTATCATATGTACAATGGACAGTCTGACAACGAAGAGAATAGTTTAGTTGTGATTACAAAAAAAAACATGAAAAGTACTGATTTTATGCTTTTTTTAACGTTTCCGAAAATTTTACTTTTGCCGTTTACTTTGCACGTGCGATGGCGTTGGTTCTCATATTCCCACCGTATTCGTTCAAATGCCACTCTCCTGTCTTAGTATGAGGCGCACCAACGGAAGTCGAAGAAAATTGTTTTACAGACAAAATCTAAGACGAGGAAAGGGAGCGAAAAATTCCTGCCAGTAATATTATATTGAAAATATATTTCTTTCAGATTTTGCCAAGTTAATTCAAAATGCATGGGATTTTTGTCCTTTCTTGAAATGCTTTAAGTATTGTTTCCCTTATTTAGCGTTTATTATCTTGATTTGTTTTCGTGTACAAGCACTGCACGTGAGGTGTCACGAGTCTGTTTGCTGCATGATACACTACCCGAAGCTCTATTTACTCTTTTCCGTAATTTAATAACGGCCGGAACATGTGCTACACAGCGGAAGGGCTACACCGTATAGTATAGCAGGTAATGACGTGAAAATTCTTCAGCTACTTGGTCTGTTACTTTGAAAATGAAAGACATCACAATGAAGTTAATAATTACGTGTAGACCTTCCACTGTACTGTATCTTCCTTGAAAGTAATTTGCTGGAATATGTCTCATAAGAAACATGTTGCAATTACAGTGTCTCGCCAAATACATCTACATCTACAGCTACATATCTACATATATACTCCGCTATCCACCAAGCGGTGTGTGGCGGAGGGTACAATATTAATTATATTGTTGATTGACATACTCGTCAGGAGATGTACGAAATATTTCAAATGTATGTTCTTACAATGTTTTGCTAGTCAGACTATCCTAATTTATCAGTATGTAAACTTCTTAATCAGAATGTGATTTCTTACTTCAATTTGTGTAACTTCTTACCAGACACAGACTTCGCTTTCCAGTCTGTTTATAGATGATATATTGAGTATTAAGCCTTTACTGCACTGATTTTGACATCATGTCTACATCTAACTGAATGCCTTACTTTATTATGAACCAGCGTCAGTAGCAAAGTGTGTGTTCTTGCATTACAGGTGTGCTTTCTCTATTATTAATGAAGCTGATCTGCTTTCAACATTATGTATACTTATCGGCACAGCCGACAGACTGGCTCTACACTTTCTGAAGGCATAAAGATCGTGTGCAAAACTCGCATTTCCAATGAAGAAATGTCACAATAAATTGAGCAAAAAGCGTAAGTTCAGATATCAGCTGGGTTTATTCACTTGGACTTTTATTTCTTTTTTTTTTCCTTTTGTATTTAATACACTAGGTACAAAGATGCTGACAAAGTTCGCTGAGGTTGTAGAGCGTGTTTCAAAGATGTATGCGACGATAGGAACCTATGTCCGGAGTCGCCGTCCAACTACGCGACAGGACTTCTGTAGTACTGTGCAGGGCGCAACTCACTCGCTGGGCTGCAAACGTGATTTTGAATTCTTTCCATCACTGCGGTACAATGTCTGCAGTGGATGCATTCGACTTCATTTAACGTCCGGTATTCTGCCAGACACGCTGCAAGAGGTCCTTCTTGCCTCCGATCATCGCAATAAAAGTACATAAGAAGTGTGACGTTTGGTGTTCGAAGCTGTGTGGCCAACGAATCGTAAAGCCACCATACAGCTTTTATTGAATCACAACACCAGTTCCACCAAAACCTCTGCACGACCGGTTTCTGCCTTTAGGTAATTTTCAGCTTCTAACTGTAGAGGAACTCCCGCTGTTCAGTTGAAACCGCTTGAGAATGGCCCAAGGTTCGAAACCGGTCGTAGGAAAATTTTAGTAAAACTGGTGCTGCGACTGAATACAAGTACTGAATTGCTGACAGTTGCGGGTGCCTTATCTCGAAAGGAAACTTGTGAATAAAATGAACTATACAGTCCCTTGATTTTTTGTGAATGAAAATTAAAATAATAATTGTGACCTATGCTCCCAGTGACGGAACTAGTATAAGTAGTGCCCATGACCAACTGTACCAGACTTATTGCTTAATCCTCATTGCTGCTACTTAATACGTTTATTCGTTTACTGATATCGGCGTGACTTAACAATTAAGTAAAAGGTATATATTCAATCATTATTTTCGTATGCGATATTCAAAAATCTACCATAGCTCTATTTCACGTACGTTCAATTCGTTGTAAATGAATCTCTTCAGTGTCGGAGTTCGTAACTAATTCTCATAAACTGGCAGAAATTTGCCGGTATTATGACTCCAAAGTCTAATCGCCCTACAAAACAAAGAGTTGCATTCCTTGAACAATAACGCTATTACTCTTTTTATTGTTTCATTGTCGATCAACGTAATGTTGAAACAAAGGAAACAACGAACGAAAAACATACTATGTACACGAGGTGGCTCACGTGACTTAAATAATGTGGCTTCATCTGGCACCCGAAAATTAGAAACAAGCGTCTGAGGAAAAAGCAGGAGTTCCAGAACTGTTTCTCAACACATTACTTCTCTTCCATACACCTCTTCCTCCTCTTGCCTTTCTTCTTCTACTACTACTATTAGTACTTCCTTTCCTATTTATCTTTCCCTTTTCCACTTCTCTTTTGCTTTTTCTCATTTTTTGCGTCCACGGCGCATCTATTTACGCCACTCTGTGACCTGCAGCAGATTCCAGGGTGCAAGACGTATACAGGGTGAAAAGTATTTAAACCGACAATCTCTGGGAGGTTGTAGGGGACATCAAAACAAATATTTTTCCCCAAAGTCATTTTTTCCTATGAGGAGTATTTAAATCGGTAGAGGAAGATTTCTCTGGCGGCAAATTAATTAAACCAACAAACACTTTTCCATTTTTTATGACCCAGAGAGAACAGCTGGCTAGCAGATACGGCCCAATTAAACAGTCCCCAACAACAGCGACCCACACATTAACGAAGAACCGCACTTGACGAGCGCTAGGAACTGTGGCATGTGTGTTATCCTCACTCCAAACATGCGAATTGTGCTCTGGGTGGATAATCAACTGGTTCCAGGTTGTGGACAAACTGTAAGTGAAATGGACGTAACGATTGCTCTCGAAGGACTGTTCTTACACGCGTCTGATTGGTTCCCATGTTACGTGCAATTGCACGAGTGCTGATTGAAGGATCCCGCTCCACATGCTGCAAGACAGCTTCCTCAACTTGCAGCATTCTTACCGTGCGACGGCGTCCCTGTCCAGGTAATCTGCTAAATGTCCCGGTCTCACGCAGACGTTGGTACACAGCAACAAAGGTCGTGTGACGCGGGATACGGCGATTAGGATATTGTTGTTGATAAACCCGCTGTGCAGCTCGTCCGTTGTGATGCGCTACGTAGTACGCACCAACCATATCTGTGTACTCCCTCCAGGTGTATCGCTACATTAGTAAACAGAAACAATGCACTACTGCACTGGTGCACAGCAGCTGCCTACAACTGAAGAGCGTAACACGCCCTCCAACAACTGAAGAGCGTAATACGGCCTCTACCGGTTTAAATAATCCTCATAGGAAAAAATGACATTAGAGAAAAATATTTGTTTTGATGTCCCCTACAACCTCCCAGAGTTTGACGGTTTAAATACTTTTCACCCTGTATACAGGTTGAATCACTTGACTTTATCTGACCGTGTGGTGCTAGCCACACCATCTGACTACCCTGGGAATGAATCAACAGCATCTTACGAGACAAACAGCAACAACATAATTTGTTTCTAATTTCTCGTATCGCTTGTTTTTGGACATCGCCGTCAAAGCAGTCAACGGCCGTAATGCGGAAGCAGGCCCTCCTAGACGGGCAACTGTACGCGGCAGCCGCCCCAGTTGGAGCAGCGCGGACGGAGCGCAACTGGGAACCTGTTACAGGCTGGTGGAGCTATCGCCCACGCAGGGAACTCGCACTGGCCTCGGTGACGTCATGGGAAACTTTACGGTTTGCAGACGTAATCGATAGCATCAGCGGTGGGAAGGCACTCTCGCTGTTGTTCGGTTCGTTTCGTCCGTGCGGCGTGTTTCTTCCCAAGTTGGCCTTCCCCTTCTCCTCGTGCGACTGGTGTGGGCCGGTTCCCAAGGCGGGCGCTCCGCCGCGGCAGGTAATTAACTGTTGCGGAATGTTTGCACCCGCGGCGCACTTTTTGTTGCCGCTGGTCGGATGAGTTCCACTGCAGTAAGACGACGCCCGCAGCTGCCGACATCCCCGGCGTACACCGGTCGCACCTGCCCAAGGCGGCCTCCTTCCAACGCGCAACTCTACATGTACATTTATACTCCGCAAGCCACCCAACGGTGTGTGGCGGAGGGCACTTTACATGCCACTGTCATTACCTCCCTTTTCTGTTCCAGTCGCGTATGGTTCGCGGGAAGAACGACTGTCTGAAAGACTCCGCGCGCACTCGAATCTCTCTAATTTTACAGTCGTGATCTCCTCTGGAGGTATAAGTAAGGGGAAGCAATATATTCGATACCTCATCCAGAAACTCACCCTCTCGAAACCTGGACAGCAAGCTAAACCGCGATGCAGAGCGCCTCTCTTGCAGAGTCTGCCACTTGAGTTTGTTAAACATCTCCGTAACGCTATCACGCTTGCCAAATAACCCCGTGACGAAACGCGCCACTCTTCTTTGGATCTTCTCTATCTCCTCCGTCAACCCGACCTGGTACGGATCCCACACTGATGAGCAATACTCAAGTATAGGTCGAACGAGTGTTTTGTAGGCCACCTCCTTTGTTGATGGACTACATTTTCTAAGGACTCTCCCAATGAATCTCAACCTGGTACCCGCCTTACCAACAATTAATTATATATGATCATTCCACTTCAAATCGTTCCGCTCGCATACTCCCAGATATTTTACAGAAGTAACTGCTACCAGTGTTTGTTCCGCTATCATATAATCATACAATAAAGGATCCTTCTTTCTATGTATTCGCAATACATTACATTTGTCTATGTTAAGGTTCAGTTTCCACTCCCTGCACCAAGCGCCTATCCGCTGCAGATCTTCCTGCATTTCGCTACAATTTTCTAATGCTGCAACTTCTCTGTATACTACAGCATCATCCGCGAAAATCCGCATGGAACTTCCGACACTATCTACTAGGTCATTTATATATATTGTGAAAAGCAATGGTCCCATAACACTCCCCCTGTGGCACGCCAGAGGTTACTTTAACGTCTGTAGACGTCTCACATTAAGAACAACATGCTGTGTTCTGTTTGCTAAAAACTCTTCAATCTAGCCACACAGCTGGTCTGATATTCCGTAGGCTCTTACTTTGTTTATCAGGCCTAGAATACGTCGTACTTCAGTCGCTGGCGACATCGTACGAGGCATTACCGGATAAGAAGTTCATGGAATGTAGCTACTGAACCGTGAATTTACTTTCTAAATCTTTTCTTAAGCATTTACTTTATGTACTAGCGGTTCATCAAAACATTAAAACATATAATCACACTATGTGAGAGTGGAACTAGTTGCTAGGGAGTAACTGACGAAATCAAAATGAAATTGCTTTTAACAAATGGGAATTTCATTCCTAAAAGCTTTTTCTTTTAAGTAACAGATTTAAAATTTATAAGCAGAAAGCACCCTCTAAATATCAAGTTACAATTTGTTCAGAGGCAGAAAGAAACAAATTTTTGAGTGTATGAGCTTCGGGCTGAGAAACGTTGCCGCTCCCTTTTGACACGGCCGTTGTCACGACTGCTCACAACAATCTCTGAAACACTACACAGGTGCAAATCTGCAACACACCAGATTACCTTAAAGTAAAAGTTTTAACAATTCAGACAAGCACGCAAACTATGCACCCCGTAGGAGGGATGGAAATGGTACAAAACACTAAAATTAAAAGATTAACTTGCCACCGAAGGAGCAACTTGATTTTAACTTCTAAGAAAAGTCTTACGGTGGAAGGCTGGCAATTTTATATACTAAAATGACCATTTAAATAAAAAAAATGGCTCTGAGTACTATGGGACTTAACTTCTGAGGTCATCAGTCACCTAGAACTTAGAACTACTAAAACCTAACTAACCTAAGGACATCACATACATCCATGCCCGAGGCAGGATTCGAACCTGCGACCGTAGTGGTTGCGCGGTTCCAGACTGCAGCGCCTAGAACCGCTCGGCCACTCCGGCCAGCTTTAAATAAAAGCCCATGATATGCAATCTTCCATAAAATTATACAAGATTGGCCAAACATGCTCTACAGTACACATATACCGCCTCTCAAGATGATAGGCAAGATAAAAACATATTTCAGGAATTAGGCCGTTACACTTCAAGCAATAAACACACCTAATCCGACGAACATGACAGAGGCAGCTGTTAACGTACGGCAGATATAGGGCGATTACGGAACAACCCGAACCGGAGGTTGCATGGGGGCTTAATTAAAATAAAGATATAAGAATACAATGCAAATACTTTTTAATTTTCTGTCGCTGTATGTCCGATTACGCTGTTTCGTAAACGGCTGGCCCTGACTAGTTTTCGTACGCAATCTGACTGCATGTAACAACCGCAAAGAATGAAATGAAAATTTCAGTTAATACAATTAATTAATTAAGTCCCCAGCAACTATAAAACCTACGAAACAACAAGCACAAGTGTAGCTGTTCTGTATGTGGTAGTATGACTCAACGCACATCTGGCACGGTTCTTCTTCAACAAGACAAGAATTTTTAAATATCATTTATACTGACGTGATAAAAGAAAATTAGAAATACTATAATTGTGCAAGAAACCCAGAATTACACTCTAATACAAGAACACACGCCAGATGCTTTGTTGACTGAACCTGTAATGAAGCATTATTCAGGACACACAAATAATAAGAAAATAAAGAACAGTAGTTAGTTACCTTAATTTATATTGACGAAAAGCACTCAGATCATTACAATATCTCCATTGGAACAACATCTGCTATCTCTCCCATCAAATAACTGCATAAACATGGAACAACACTCTCCACTACCGCATCTCACTCTGACTTCAGCTACAAGCAGTGTCCACCACAACTTCTCGGCAAGAACTGCCTGTCGCTGCGTCTCAATAATCACTGCCAGTGGAGGCGGCGGAACAATACTCTCTGGCGCGATTTCTGGCGCTGTGGCTCAGTGTAGCCACCTTTCAAGGTTGCTCTAACTCGCCCCTACTCCACCAGGGAAAAACGGACCACCCAATTCATAAATAGCCGCCTTCCTGCGGGTGGACAAACGGAGAAGAACGGTGGGACGACCCTGAAACAAAGCGGCTGGTGACCTCACCAAGAAAACAAGTTGAATTTAACAAGTAAATGAAACAACATATCGCCAGTCACTTAACTTCTAATAAACTGCGATTTCTGGCGAAGACCTGGCCCAGCACTCCCGAAACGCTCTCCCGAACAGTCCGCTGCCAGCCGCTTCAACGGGCGCAGGAAGGCGCGCCGATCTCCCGTCTCACGGCGTCGCAGCTCGCACCGGCCGGACCGATGTCGTGGGTTGACTCCTGCTGCTCTCGTGTCGGCCGCGAAGGCACTACCCCTCGCTATACGGCGCGGCCCACGTGGCGACCTCACATGCGCCGACGCTCAAGGCGGACAAGTCATCTTGTGTCTCAGTGCGCGACCGACCAACCGATAGATCCAACCTCCGATGACCATTGCCTGAGAAACTCTAGCAGACTGGCGGCCTAACGCGCAGACTCAAATGCAGGAACTAAGCCCGCGACCGGGCGACCACTCGTTGAGTTCTCTCACTGCGCCACAAATTCGGACGAGAGACAGACTAGCAAGCTGGGGACGAGAGACTGACCCCAGACTGACTGCAGACTCACCCAGACTGACCAACTGACCGACTGGTGAGCTCACAGCGGCCCTTAAATGCACGTGAACAGGCAACCTTTCCCCTTTCCCACCAGAGGGAGATACCAAAGCTGCGGTTGCCACAGCGGCGCCACCGCCAGAAACGGAGGGCGACTGCTTCGACACCCCCGGGATAACAAGGCCGCCCAGCAGTGTTAGTGACGTCACACTAAGCGGCCCATAGGCGACGCAGCAGTCCACGGACACCTCCGTACAGACGCGCCTGATGCTAACGATCTTCTGTCCGTCATACAGAAAGGAGCGAACTATAATTCGAACCAAAGACCAAATTATATATATTCTTGTAAACAGCATAAAGGTTCATAACGAAATACCGATTACATATACGGGCAGGAATAGGTTCTAGAACTCCTCTGAAAAGTGTTCATCTTCAGTACCAGAATGAACATCAAATTGTCAGGTTTTCTAAATAGAAAAGCACTTTGTTAGTAACAGACAGCAATAATGAGACTTGCAGTTGGTGATTTCTACGTGGAAAAGGAAATAAGCTGTAGAGAGATTGAAAATGGTAAGTAAAGAGAGCCTCAGCCTTTTGCTCACATTCTTACATGTAATGCACTTGGTTGTTTTTCATTTCCTTACCTTTAATAACATTTTTAATATTGTTTCAAGAAGTGTATCTTCAATAGCAGAGTGAACTTCAAATTGTCAGGCTTTTCTTAAAGGAAAGAGCGGTCCCTTAGTATCACAGTGCAAGACAGAATCTTGTGTTCAGTGATGTCTATGTTAAAAGGAGAATATTTGATATCTATCTTTTGTTTCCATTCATTATTACTGGGGATATACTTGTAAAAATTCTTGAAAAGAGCTGTCACCATGAACATATGAGTAAATTCACAATAGTCATGTGTTTTATGAGATAAAGCGAACTCTTGTTACCTTATTGTAAACGAAAGTTGTGAGGGTTTTGCTATGTATGACAGTGTTTAAGAAAATTTACTTTCAGTGTAATAGCTTGAAAATGTTAAGTCCTGCTGTCAGTTGGCATTTGTCACAACATGTATGCGAGTTTTAAAGCTAAATAGTGTTCTGACAATTATAAAATAGTGGCAAAGTTCCTCACTCGATTAAACTTATTCCTGCCCGTATATGTAATCGGTATTACGTTATGAACCTTTATGCTGTTTACAAGAATATATATAATTTGGTCTTTGGTTGGAATTATAGTTCGCTCCTTTCTGTATGACGGACAGAAGATCGTTAGCATCAGGCGCGTCTGTACGGAGGTGTCCGTGGACTGCTGCGTCGGCTCTGGGCCGCTTAGTGTGACGTCACTAACACTGCTGGGCGGCCTTGTTATCCCGGGGGTGTCGGCTTCACTCTAAGCGTTGCGGCGCGCTCTTCAAAACGGCAATTTTTATCACGGCTCATCTGCTATCAAACTGGGACACGGCCTCAATTGTCATCTACAGGGAAAATAGAAGGTGAATCAGGAGGAAAGGTACAGGCTTTGAGTGGTGGTGGTATCAGTGATTCGGAATAAAAAACTTTAAATGAACATATGTCCTTCTCTTAACCGTATCCCACATACAGCTGTTAGCAAATCACGGGCGTCAGGCACGTGTCCTTCGTTACCAGCACTCACATGTGAATACAACCAAAGCGACATTAGGCTACGTAGTGTTATCTTTACCGACCGTTTCAATGCGTACTTCACTTGAGCACGGTGGGGCGACGAGTCTTGCAATTGTACACGTAGTTTACCTCAGTACCACAGCTGTTGGTTTCAGCAGTCTACTTCAGTGTACTCTACGGTTTATTGTAGTTCAAATGCCACAGGCCTTCACTCATGGGAAGTACGGTGACGTGATCTTCGTCTACGAGTTTTGCAACGGGAATTCGAGAGTGGTAATTTTAAAACTGGGACAACCACAGATAAAATACAAACAGTCCTGACGGAGGAACATTCGCAACTGAGCATTATACCAAATGTTGAAAACACCGGTACTGTTGTGAGGTTCTTTTATTTAGAACAGGACCGGTTTCGGGCTCTTACATTCCCATCTTCAGGTGTCGTAACTTGGTGTTGTGACCCCGAGCGCCGCGGTGGACAATCCGTGGTGTGCTACCAGCGTACTGGACTCGTCCACCGCTGGGCTCGGGGCCACAGCACCAAGTTACGACACCTGAAGATGGTCGTGTAAGAGCCAGCCGAACGTGTTCTAAATAAAAGAACATCACAACTGTAGCGGTATTTTCAGCTTCTGGTGACAGCTAAAATAGTTATACACGATTGACTGATAATTTATGCAGAAAACAGCTGTTTGAATACAGGTGTTAAAACTATTACGATACAAATCTGAATGAAAAGTCCAAAAGTCTGCTGTAGCTGTATTTATTTAAGTCGATTAGAGACCCATACAACTAGTTTCGCAACTTTTAAATTGCACCCTCTGGTGTATATATGTACAGATTTTTTTGAAATTAATGCTCTGATGACGAGGAATTGAAATCATCTGAGATATCTTGAAGTAATGAATGAATAGATTTAAACATGGAGAAAAATTTTACGCATCTAGATAGCGAACTATGCCCCACAAAGGACGGCCCTATACACATATTTAATAAGTAATATTTGTAGTTTCATAGCAAAAGAAGGTTAGGTACTAATGCTATGTCATATGGTGTAGGGAGTAGTCACAGAATACCGGAGAGTAATAGATGGTGTGGCTAGGCAAAGTTCTCAGCCCTCCTCAGTTGATAAAAACCATTATCAGTGGTGTATGCTACGTTTAAAAAACGGAAGAATAGAATTAGGGGTCATAAACTGCCCTTGGTTAGAAAACAGTGAAGCAGTAACTCAAACGAAAAAGAGATAGAGACTACTCCCATGTAACCTGGAACAACTGCTAAAAATGGGGCTGACCTGTTTCAAAATCACTTAAGCGAATAAAATATGTTCTTGTCGGTCTGTCGGTCTGTCGGTCTGTCGGTCTATATCAAGCAACAGACAATGCTCCCTATAAATGTTATCCAGGAAAGTATTTGGTCCTGTAGTGATTGAAAAATAAAATAAAGTGAGTGAATTCGAGAGCCAATGTCCGCGAATACAAGTTCCTGATAGCAGGGTACTTAACAAATAGCGTGACGGTGGTACGCTTCTCAGCGTGCATGTTGAATCTGAACGTCCAACCCAACAAGATCTTAGTGAATTTGAGAATACGAAGTCATCTGTACTTTAAGCACGATGGAGCTCCTGCACGTTCCTTACTGCCAGTGACACAGTACCTCACCGAACCGTACGCTGGGCATTTGGTCAGTCGTCGTGGAATCATTTCCTGGCCACCGAGGTCACCCGATCTTACTTCGTGTGACTACTGTTCGTGCGGTTTGATTTAAGAGCTAAGTCTACAAACGCAAAGTGGACACAAAGGAGGAACTTCTAGTTCGTATTTTACAAGCGTGTGCTCAAGTAAGTACGAATGAGCTCATGCCAGCAACACAGCGGCCATCAACAAGAATGCAGAACATGTTTTGTCAGGAAATGTACACAATTAAACAAAACATTAGCTCACAATGCTTCTTCTACTATCACCTGCATTTGACCAGTTCTCTAATGTTTTCATTAGTTTCCTCGGAAACTGTTAAGAACTGGACTTAGGTTAACATGACTTTTTTTTTTTGCTCAAAATCATTGACACTATCACCCCTCTAAGCATGTACCGTTTCTCCTGATTCATCCCGTGTTTAGGGTCAAAACTGTGCAGATGGTAGCCAATATTTAAGTGAAGTCTAACTAAAGGTTGGAGCAAAGTCTTGAGCTCACAGTAACTGTTCGAAGTGGCGACGGCCAATCTCAGTACATGTATGACAATGGCACATAAAATTTTGGCACCCTCAGATATCCCAGTTGTATCTCGCAGAATAAGACAGGCAACTAGAACCACACTCACAAATTCCTCTTCAGTTCTGCGCTGCGGTTTCATTTCTTTTTGTCACCGCTCTTCTGACAGGTTTGATGCAACCCGCCACTAATTCCGTTCTTAAGCTAACCCCTTCATCTCAGAGTAACACATGCATCCTACGTCCTCATTACAGATTCCAGTCACATTCGTCGAAGCAAAAAATTACATTATATAATCTTAGACTCACGACGTCACGCTAATAAACATACCGTTCTTGAAAAATCTCGATTGCATTCCAATATACCTTGGAAATTTATAGGATCAGTCGTTTGCGGTAGGCAGTGCGAAAGGTATTCTAAGACGTCCTTGCTGATTTCCAGCCTTTCTATATGACAAAATTGTTAAGGCTTTCGTGGCCACTTGTTGACAAACTGCCTATTGGCTTCTTTCTCGGGTTCTTCGGCCGACGTTCATCTAATGATTTTTCTGACGTTTCGCCAGCACGAGTGGCTGGCATTGTGTACCTGTCGCGCCAACGTCCGAGGGCTTCTCGAGTCCAGTGCCTGTTCAAAAATGGTTCAAATGGCTCTGAGCACTGTGGGACTCAACTGCAGTGGTCATCAGTCAACTAGAACTTAGAACTACTTAAACCTAACTAACCTAAGGACATCACACACACCCATGCCCGAGGCAGGATTCGAACCTGCGACCGTAGCGGCAGCGCGGCTCCAGACTGGAGCGCCTAGAACCGCACGGCCACCGCGGCCGGCTCCAGTGCCTGTGCTTCGAATTGTTCCATGAAGAAGTTGGCCACCACTGGACTGAGAGGACTACCCATGGCGACGCCATCCAGCTGTGCGTAGAAATCGCCATCCCACGTGAAATAGCTCGTGCTGAGACATGCATGGAAGAGCTTTTTGACGTCTTGCGGGAACATGGAACCTATGTGCTCCAGAGCGTCACTGAGTGGCACTTTCGTAAATAACGAAACAACATCAAAGCTGACCAGGATGTCGTTTGGTGCATGTTTCAGTTTCTTCAGCTTCTCAATGCAATGTCCTGAGTCCTTAATGTATGTGTCGGTCTTCCCCACGTCTGGCTGGAGCAGAGAGGCCAAGTGTTTTGCCAGTTTATACGTTGGTGAGCCAGGAGCGCTAACGATCGGTCTCAGTGGAACGTTGTTCTTATGGATCTTGGGTAATCCATTTCTATATGAACTAGAGGCGAAATAAGTAGGTCTTACTTTTTTTTGTAACGTGTAACATTACACCAAATTCAGAGCTCTATATGATATCGGCCGCAAATAAAATTCTATCTATAAATACAGCTGAAAGTGTCATCAGTACTGCATACAGAATATTTTCTGCAACGGATGCTGGAAACACTGGCTGTCATGGGGAATTGCTCTCTCGGTATGCCACCATATAGGCTCCGGCAACAACCCATTTAGATCAGGGAAAGGCTGAACCGTCAGGATCTCCTGCCCCCAGAACCTGATCCTGAACCTGATTCTGTCACAGACAAGAGGCAAACGATGAGGTTTTATGTTAGTCTGCAGGCTTTCGTGGCGTTGTTACTGAAGTTAAAATCTTTTGGGTTATTAGGCCGCGTCATGTTTCTTCTAAAATGTTCGGCGTTTGGACCCCTCTGCTGGGATCTTCCTCAGGATCTTTAGGGGTCCACTACTGCTAGAACACTGTCAGAGACGATTTTTTTTTCTTTTCTTTATTGAATTTCAATTCCCCCCGAAGGGGGCGCGCTGGCAGCAGCTTAGTATGCCGCTCTTCAGCCTACAGATTTTGTGACAAAGATCAGGAGAACAAATAATAATAAAAAACAGGCGATAAAATCGGAGACTTAGAGAGTAACAAGACGAAAAGAAATCGTGGAACTGAAAACAAACAACAGAGGGATGATGATGCTAATAAAAATACATACGAAGCAGACAGGGAAAACAATAGACAATTAAAAAACACGGCGACAGTCTGGATTCTGTTCGCAAGACATAAAATTCACACCTAGCGACAGCATGGTTTCTGTTCGCAACACGAGAAAGACAAACAACACTGAATAGTCACTGGAACACTGCACTAACAAGTTGGCAAATGTGACACCACAGTCGAGAGCAGGTGGGGGGAAACTGGGCAGAAGATGGGAAAACAAAAAAGGGGGGGAAGGAGAGTAAAAGCGAAGGGGGGGAACCGGGAAAGGAGCTGATGGAGGATGAGGACCCATAAGAGGGGTGGGGGGCAGACGCGACAGGGAGGGGGGTAGGCAGAGGAGGGGAATACAAAAGGACTGGGGGGAGAAGGGAGGTAGGGAGAGGTTTAGTGGGGAGGAAACAGGACGGAAGGGGGGGGGAAGAGGGAGCCCAGGGAAAGGACAGAGGAAAGGAGGGGGAGGGAGGATCAGAGTTGATAGGAAGGATAAACGGAGGGAGAGAGGGCATCATCCGGGAGGGGGAGTTGACGGAAGCCACCTTGGGAAAGGAGATGGAGGGTGTAGAGATGGAGGGTAGGGGGGACACAACGGTGAAGACGTGGCAGGGGGCGGGGATGGGAGAGGAGAGGAGCAACCAGGTGGTGAGAGGGTTCAAGACGGCGGGAGGTGTAGAGGATACGGATATGTTCGAGGAATAGGAGCAGATGGGGGAAAGGAATGAGGTCATAGAGGATCCGCGTGGGGTACGGGAGGCGGATACGGAAGGCAAGGCGGAGTGCATGACGCTCAAGGATCTGGAGGGACTGATTGAATTTGGGGGCAGAGACGAGTGTCGCGTCCACTTATAAAGGGGGAATTTTCTGGCGTTCGTGCTGGAGAAGCGATAGTGTTGGTTAAAATTCATGTGGCTACCATTGGTGGGCCATAGTCATAGGCTAATACAGAAGAAGGGGCGTTGGTAGCTCCTCTCCTGTGGATACCATTGGCGGTCATCGTCATTCGATAGAAAGGCACTGTTCCACCCTTATGCTGGAGAAGGGGTACTGGTTGAAATGCCTGCTACCACTATTGGTTGGTTGTCATCAGTGGCTAGATTCGCAACGGACCGAGCAAGAGAGGGGCAATGTTTACCCAAAATATTATTGTCCGCCGCGGTGACTTGCAGCGCGTTGTTTATGCCGCTCACACACCGCGGCCGCGTAATTACTTCCTTGATGGCGGGGAGCCACGATGCCGGAAGCCTATAGCCGTCCTCTCTATTGAAATTAGATGAATTCTTAGAAATTTCAACCGCTTCTCGGACCTTACTTCTATAAATGTTTGTTTCTTTAGCCAGTACAAGTACGTTATTAAAATCGATGTCAGAGCCACAGTTCTCGTGATGTTCCGCTACTGCAGATCTTGCACTTTGATTTAGCCACATGTGCCGTTCGTGTTCCTTAATGCGTTCTTTAACAGCTCTTCCCGTTTCGCCTATATACACTTTGCCGCAGCCACATGACACTTGATAGACGCCTGCATTGTGGAGGTAATCAGGTGCATCCGTTTTCCGTCTGAAAATGTCTTTTATTTTGTTTTGACTAAAGAAAGATTTCTTAATACCATTTTTATTTAAAATTCTGCTTATGCGGTCAGTAACCCCAGAAACGAACGGTAACCTGACGGAGTGAGAAGGCGATTCCTCGTCATTCTTATTAGCGGTATAAATATTCCGCCTAAAAGCCCTGTCGATTAAATAACTATCATACCCATTTGCCTTCAATGTCCTCTTTAAAAAATTCAACTCCGATTCTAAGTTGTCGTCATCGCTGATAAGGAAGGCACGTGAAGACATAGTGTTGAGTACTGCTTGCTTCTGGGCTGGGTGGTGGTGCGAAGTGGCATGTAGATACTTGTTTGTGTTAGTCGGCTTTCTGTACACTCTGTGACCTAGAGTGTTATCAGATCTTCTGTATACCAACACATCTAGGAACGGGAGACCGACCTCACTCTCAACCTCCAAGGTGAATTTTATTTTGGGGTGAATTCCATTTAAGAAATTGTGGAACGCATGAAGTTCTTCTTCATCGTGTGGCCATATAAGAAATGTATCGTCCACGTAGCGGAGCCAGCAAGAAGGCTTCAAAGGAGCACGATGAGGTGTAACTATATGTAGAGAACCAGCGGAGTAATAATTCCGAGACACCTGCACAACAGCGTACACGAAGTTTTGCAAAATGACATCGCATATCAGTCTGACCGGCCTTTTGTAAGACAGGAATTTTTTTTTAAAAAAAGTGAATTTTCCGCTTCAGAATGAAAGAGATAGCTTGGGAATGAATAACTGTGTCAAGGAGGAGTAACGGCTTCGGTTCTGATATACAGCACTGACGGCCGAGGCACAGGTGTGCTAACCATACGTATCTTTAACACTGACAGTCAATGATGCCTTACTAAATGGGGGAAGCAGCGCTCGGTCTGCAACAGCCGACTTACGTTTTTGAGCGGAACGTAAAGAGAACTGAGCGTAAACGTGAAGGTGATACAGTCTTCCAATATCGCCCGAAGAATCGCGCTCGGGTAAAAATACGGAAGTGGCTGGTGTCCGCCGGCTGGCGTCCCACGTGAGGTGCCTGCCACTTCAGTTGTCGCGGCGCCGAAATCGGGGGGCGGAGCGTGGCGTGGCGTGCCGTGTGTTGTGGCGTTGTCTGTGTGCGCACGTGAGCTGACTGCCGCGACGCGACGGCCGGAGCTTGAGCCGTGAGCTCTTTCCAGCGCCGCGTAACTGCTGTGGCAGCCGCATTCCGCCGCCTCACTTGACATGCCAGTCGTGCGTCTCTACTACACGAGATGACCCTCTCACGGATCTGACGTACCTGATCAGAGGTTGCAGCACTTTGTTTCCTGTCCACGGAGGTTGTCTTAAGAATTCCGCAAAGCAGCTTACGGTGAAATCAAAATGTACTGCTCTACAGAACTTAAGGTCGACATAAATAAAATACTATAATAAATTACTGCTCGGTGCAAATGAATGAAAGTACGGTAGAGTTACCTACAGTCAGAGCCACAAGAAAGTGCACCCCGTTATCTGTATGAAATCACTATTATAAATCCAGAATGAGATTTTCATTCTGTAGCGGAGTGTGCGCTGATATGAAACTTCCTGGCAGATTAAAACTGTGTGCCGGACCGAGACTCGAACTCGGGAACTTTGCCTTTCGGGGGGGGGGGGGGGGGTACAGTACTTGCCCGCGAAAGGCAAAGGTTCCGAGTTCGAGTCTTGGTCCGGCAAACTGTTTTAATCTGCCAGGAAGTTTCATATCAGCGCACACTCCGCTGCAGAGTGAAAATCTCATTCTGGATACATCCCCGAGGCTGTGGCTAACCCATGTCTCCGCAATATCCTTTCTTTCAGGAGTGCTAGTTCTGCAAGGTTCGCAGGAGAGCTTCTGTAAAGTTTGGAAGGTGGGAGACGAGGTACTGGCAGAAGTAAAGCTGTGAGGATGGGGCGTGAGTCGTGCTTGGGTAGCTCAGTTGGTAGAGCACTTGCCCGCGAAAGGCAAAGGTCCCGAGTTCGAGTCCGGTCTGGCACACAGTTTTAATCTGCCAGGAAGCTTCACTATTGTAAATATATGTTTACATGAAAATACATGTCATTACTAATTGCACAACTACCCAATAGTTAATCCAATCGCCGCCATTATCGATTATAATTTGGCACCTTCTTGGCATGCTTTTCACGAGATTTTCTGCATATTCTCTCGGTACCGATCCTCATATTACCCTTATTTTATATGACAACTGCTTCAGAGTATATATTGACTTCCTTTAAGCTTTATCATAATATATGATCAAATACTTTCGACCGGATTTGCATCCGGAGACATTGCCGACCAATCCATCGTGGACACCACATTGTATTGTTTCCACCCTGTACAGAGGCGACTGCGAAGTTTCGCATCATTATCCTCTTGAAGCACCCAGTTTGTCTCGTTCGAACCAAATACCTTCTTAACGGACCTCAGAAGGCATTTTTGATTAATATTGCACTTTTTTTCAGCGTTTAAACTGACTGTAAATAAGTGCAAATAACCAAAACTACAGCCGACGGAACAAGACATTCAACTCTCACACTGTTTATCTATTCACTGTGCAAAAACGCATTGGCCCCAGTTTCTAGACCATTACCAGGGATGTCACTGCGAAAGTTACATTTAAAATTATGGCGTACACTTTCTTGACTGTATAATGGACTTACTTAACTACTTCGTCTGTTTTTACTTACTATGCCTTCTATATAACCTCTTTGATGTAACATTCAGTAAATGTTTTATTCATTATTTACGATAATTTATGTAATTTTAATTAATATTTGAACGCAATTTCAAAAGTAATGTGCTGTAAAAGAATGTGAAAGTTGAAACTTTAATTGTAATACTGATTCAGGCACGGGGAAAGTAGGATTGTAATCATCTAAATTTTGGGGAGAAGTTCCTCCGCAACGGAACTTGCTAGGCGGGAATTAAAAAGGAGGATCTGGCGGTCGAACTGCTACTTGTGGCATGAGTCAGACGGTGGCTATCAGATAAGGGGCGCGCATCGTGGGAACTGAAAGAGGCAAGAAGAACTGCAAGATTGTATAGCCTCGGATGCGGAAGTAATTCGGCTTATTATTCATGGCATACATTGGTTAGTTCTTTACTATTACAATCCGATGGTTAGAAGAGAATTTTCAGAGACTGTTGCACAGAAAGAGATATGGATACTTTTGCTGTCGTTCTTGAATAGCACAGGAGATCCACCCTGCCATCTCCATCTTCTCATAATATCAGTTGAGTAGTGTATAGCAGCATGGACCAGTTATAGGGTTTCGTTTTCAATAATAATTTTGTGTTCTGTAAAGTTTGTGTTGAGACACCGTATTTTATCATAAGTCGTATTGGTAGACAGGGTCCTACTCCAAGTCCTACGATGAATCCGAGTGTCCTACTTAAGTGCTTACAGTTTCATGTGTTATGTAGTTAACAGTGTTTCCCATACTGAGTTGTGAGTAAAGAGTTCAGTCTCGGTCTGAGACCACCGATAGATAAGTTCTGAGTCCCTATGCTAAAAGCTGAGGCAGATTTAACCGTCATGTTACGATAACAGCAATGAAGTACAAACAACTGGTACAAGTATTCAAACTATACTAAAGACAGATATCATGTGCCAGATTTAAGTTAAATAGTGTAAGGAACTGAATGTTTCTTGAGAATACAAATAATAATCAGCATAAGAGATACTATTACTTCATAACAACTTCCTTGTCAGTAATTTCCTATACTTAAACTGATAAAAGAACCTCTTGTTCAAGTCAGAAGTGCTCCACCATCGGTAGTCATTTACCTATAATTATCATTATCGTCGTACTGTAATGCACAGACAGTAAGAGTTTTTGCCAGCGAGTTGCTGCCTAAACTTATTAATGCTCCTACTGTGTAGTTCAAGTCAAGTCACTGGTACATTACTTACTAAATTGTGGTACTGTCTTGTATGTTATCAGCAAAAGAGTATTTAAGTATCAAGTGAAAACAATACCAATAGTAAACTTCCTTTATAAATCTTGCCATTACTGAGTATAACTCCGCCTAATTAGGCTGTTTCCGTTTACTATTAGAGCCTTGGTTAAATTCCTGTTTGTTTTGCCACTGATTCCTCTTTCCAGAGTCGAAAAACAGTACGGCACCTTCCTACTCCACTCAGTCACGATTACAGTATAAAAGTCCTTTCACAGGAGTAACATTATCGGCATATTGCTATCTTAACAGTAGCCGATAGTGTTATAAGGGGTCTCCTGGTCGTGCGCAGAAACCTGAAAGTCACATGGCGTGAGGTCAGCGTGACTCTAGCGCCAAATGGAGCTGTCCCTGCAACACGAGGCAGTTGAAGGAATCGGAAAAAACAGCATATGTCAGTCAGTGCACTGTGACGGTTGTAAGTAGGCTGTTTAGGTTTTCTTATTGGTAACGCCACGTAGCGCTCTGTATGAAAATCACTGGCTGTGCTGTGTGCAGTCTGTGGCTAGTTTGCATTGTTGTCTGCCATTGTAGTGTTGGGCAGCGGCAGCTGGATGTGAACAGCGCGTAGCGTTGCGCAGTTGGAGGTGAGCCGCCAGCAGTGGTGGATGTGGGGAGAGAGATGGCAGAGTTTTGAAATTGGTTATACTGGATATTATGAACTGCTAGATATATTATGACTATTAAGGTAAATACATTGTTTGTTCTCTATTAAAATCTTTCATTTGCTAACTATCCCTATCAGTAGTTAGTGACTTCCGTATTTTAATCTTTTATTTAGCTGGCAATAGTGGCGCTCGCTGTATTGCAGTAGTTCGAGTAACGAAGATTTTTGGTGAGGTAAGTGATTTGTGAAAGGTACAGGTTAATGTTAGTCAGGGCCATTCCTTTGTAGGGATTTCTGAAAGTCAGATTGCGTTGCGCTAAAAATATTGTGTGTCAGTTTAAGCTCAGTCCTGTGCAATTGCTCTAAGGGGACGTTTCATATGTCGACCCTTAGCCGAGGATACCTCACTGGAATCTTCTGATTTTTTCCTTGTAGTTTGTGTAATTAGTGTAGCTATTGTTTATTGCTGGCGCGTAATTGTAGAGAGAATCTCCTTTGTAGTTGCAGCCTTTCATTGTTGTACAGTAAAACAGTTGTGGCATGCATGTAGATTTGCACCAAGTATTTCGCAGCTGCGCTTGCAATTAAGTAGACATTATTTCCATTGCTATGTTATTTTATTTTGCTCTTCAAATTGTGCTTTTCTGTGTTATCGTGTGAAATAATGTGACAATTATGGCGTGTGAAAAACGTAATACTAGGTTCCAAAGTAAACTGAGAAATGACAGTGAAGACGAAAGCAGTGTGTTAGCCCCACCATGTAATGAATTAACTAAAATTCAAAGTAGTTATTTGGTAACTGTGCATAGGAAAATGGAGCGGGCGTCAAATAATGGAGTAGACAGTGAAACAGGTAGTGAACAGGGAAGCATTATCGATCGATCGGTCGGCAACAGCTCGCCTCAGGATTCCGAAATGACAGGACACAATCTTGCAAATACTATAGATTCAGGTTTTGCGTCCTCACCGTTTTCTCAAATGAGTCAAGATACATTTTCCGCTTGTCAAAATGTGAATGTTGCCGGTGCAAATTCACTGCCGAAAAGCACTGAGGAACATGTTTCAGACACCAGTGCATTGTTATTACAATTAATGCAACAAATGGGACAAAAGCTTCAAAAGTTAGACACAGTGGAACAACACCAGAGACAAACACAGCAACAGTTAGACACAATGGAACAAAATCTTCAAAAGTTAGACACAATGGAACAAAATCAGAGACAAACACAGCAAAAGCTTCAAAAGTCAGACAACAATGCAAACTAGCCACAGACTGCACACAGCACAGCCAGTGATTTTCATACAGAGCAGTACGTGGCGTTACCAATATAAAAACCTAAACAGCCTACTTACACGGTGCGCTGTGGTGGTGCTCTTCTTTACAAAATAACCCAGAGACAGCAACTGGATACTCCACACTGGGAAGAGTCGTTGGGAAACTGGAGCAAGCAAGAAGGGTGGCGAGTGTAGCCGAGGAGTTTGATCTTGCTCACAGCATTGTTTCACTTGCAAGGGGACCCTTGTGATCCCCAGGTACACCTGCCCTCGGGAGAGGTGGTCGTCGATCACGGTCAACCACAGCAGCAGACGACCTCTGCAATGTGTAACAGGCAAGAAGGGACTCATGTTAAACAATGGGCGCAATTGCAACCACGTTTAAATGGACTGCCAAGTCGACTGCATGAGAGTAATCTCTTTGCCAAACGATCAGTACTTTGTGTTCCACTGACTCACACATCGGGTCTGACATGGTTCCAAGAGCACCGGGAAAGCGCCAACGACAGACAGAAGGAGAAAGATAACCTAGACAAGGTTATTCTTCTAAATTTAATTTGTTATCGCAAACATACTAAATAAAATGCTGTCACCAGGTTGCCTAACACAGTGAAGAACCAAAAAAATCAAGACGCCTGCCTAATATCGTGTAGCGCCAACGCGAGCACGCGGAAATGCCGCAACACGGCGTCGCATGGACTCGACTAGAAGTAGCGCTGGAGGGAAATGACAACATGAATCCTGCATGACTGGCCACAAATTCGTAAGAGTGCGAGGGAGTGGCAATCTCTTCTGAACTCCACGTTGCAAGGCATCCCAGATATGCACACATTGATCATATCTGGGTTGCCTTGCAACGTGGTGTTCAGAAGAGATTGCCACTCCCAGGTATGCTCAATAATGTTCATATCTGGGGAGTCTGGTGGCCAGCGGAAGTGTTTAAACTCAGAAGAGTGTTCCTGGAACCGCTCTGTAGCAATTCTGGACGCGTAGGGTATCACATTGTCCTGCTGGAATTGCCCAAGTCTTTTGGAATGCACAATCCACATGAACGAAAGCAGGTGATCAGACAGGGTGCTTACGTACGTGTCCCCTGTCAGAGTCGTATTTAACCGTAGCAGGGGTCCCATATCGCTCCAACTGCACAGGCCCCACACCATTGCAGAGCCTCCACCAGCTTGAACAGTCCCCTGCTGGCGAGCAGTGTCCATGGATTCATGAGGTGTCTCCATACCCATGCACTTCCATCCACTTGATACAATTTGAAACGCGACTCGTCCCACCAGGCAACATGCTTCCAGTCACCAACAGTCCAATGTCGGTGTTGAGGCGTAGAACTTTGTACCGTCCAGTCATCAAGGGTACACGAATGGGCCTTCGGCTACGAAAGCCCACATCGATGACGTTTCGTTGAATAGTTCGCACGCTGACACTTGTTGATGGTCCAGCATTGGAATCTGCAGATATTTGCGTAAGGGTTGCACTTGTGTCGCACTAAACGATTCACTTCAGTAGTCGTTGGTCCCGTTTCTTGCAGGATCTTTTTCCGGCCGCAACGATGTCGGAGATTTGAGGCTTTACCGGATTCCTGATATTCAAGGTACACTCGTGAAATGTTGTTGTTACTTTTGGGGGGAAGACACCAAACCGCTAGGTCATCGGTCTCATTGGATTAGTGAAGGACGGGGAAGGAAGTTAGCCGTGCCCTTTCAAAGGATCCAGCCCGGCATTTGCCTGGAGCGATCTAGGGAAATCACGGAAAACCTAAATCAGGATGGCCGGACGCGGGATTGAACCGTCGTCCTCCCGAATAAGAGTCCAGTCTGCTAACCACCTCGCTCGGTACACTCGTGAAATGGTCATACGGGAAAATCCGCACTTCATCGCTCCTCACAGATGCTGTGCCCCATCGCTCGTGCCCCGACTATCACACTTAAGTCTTGATAACATTCCATTGGGTAAGTAGGCTGTTTATGTTTTCTTTATGTAAGTAGGCTGTTTAGGTTCTTATATTGGTAACGCCGCCGCCACGTACCGCTCTCTGTACGAAAATCACTGGCTGTGCTGTGTGCAGTATGTGGCTAGTTTGCATTGTTGTCTGCCATTGTAGCGTTGGGCAGCGACAGCTGGAATGTGAACAGTGCGTAGCGTTGCACAGTTGGAGGTGAGCCGCCAGCAGTGGTGGATGTGGGGAGAGAGACGGCGGAGTTTTGTAATTTGTCATGAACTGATATATATATTATGACTATTAAGGTAAATACATTGTTTGTTCTCTATTAAAATCTTTCATTTTGCTAACTAAAATCTTTCATTTTGCTTAATAAAATCTTTTATTTTGCTAACCCTATCAGTAGTTAGTGCCTTCAGTAGTTTGAATCTTTTATTTAGCTGGCAATAGTGGCGCTCGCTGTATTGCAGTAGTTCGAGTAACGAAGATTTTTGTAAGGTAAGTGATTTGTGAAAGGTATAGTTTAATGTTAGTCAGGGCCATTCTTTTGTAGGGATCTTTGATAGTCAGATTGCGTTGCGCTAAAAAATATTGTGTGTCAGGTTAAGCACAGTCGTGTATAAATTGTTCTAAGGGGACGTTTCAATTGTAGTAGCAGTAACCGATGTAACAACTGCGGCAGATGCGCGTACGTTGTGTCTTATACTAGCGTTGCCAAACGCAGCGCCATATCCTGCCGGTTTACATATCGTTGTATTTGAATACGCATACGTACACCAGTTCCTTTGGCGCTCCAGCGCATGACAAGAGGCAAGCGGGTAAGCAGTGTTTTTTCACAACGCCAAGGGAGGCACGTGTTCTTCATCGCAGAATTGCCCTTCGGAAAGAAGGGTGTTTGGCGGGGAGCAGCCGGGGCAGGCGATGGCACCTGCGCGCTCGCGAGGCGCTTAAGCAGATCCTGACGCAAACAAGGTGGCGGCGGGGCGCGCTCCGCCCGTTATCTCCAAATGAGATTTACTGCGGGCGCGCTCCACACGCGGCGGTACGCACACGCACAAACACCCACGCGTCCGCCCGCAGACGCTTCTGCTGGCTGTTGCGGCGGCAGCCGCGGCGGCCTCCACCTATATCTCGCTACTTCCCCCTCTCCCACCTCTGCCCCCACCCACATATAGGCGCCGGCGCCTACGCCCGAGTAAGGTAACGACACTGGCGAATGGCAAATTGATTCCGCTCTGGCAGCCGCTGGCGCAGCCGTGATTGAATTACCATAAAGCCGCGCCGCGCCGTGAGCCGCGCGTCTGGCGGCTCTGCGGCGCGCCCCGGGTGCCGGCGAATATAAGCGGCGACCAGAAATGCGACCGCCTGCCGCGCCGGAAACTTGACGGAGCGACTCTCGGAAAAGAGAAAGAAATCTGGAACACATGTCACGTCGCCTTAACTTCCACTGCCGCCGCAGCATACGCGTAAGCGGTACCTGCTATATCGCAGCTCGGAAATAACGAGCAATCAATCGACTGCAGCTTCAAAGGCAACGCAGCGCCGTTTTACAGCGGGAGGGGGACACGAGGATACTGTGCGAGTGCCTCCGCCACACGTCAGCGGTCACGCCTCTCGCACACGAGATAAATAGCGCTACCCTCCCAGCGGGCGGTAATTTATAATCATCATTTGTTAAACGCCATCGACCAGCAACAGACGGCTTCAAGCTAAGTGCCACCATTGACTACATCGCCACGCTATCTAGAAGCACTAATGGCTAGAAAACTATGAGCGATATTCAATAAGTGATGCAACACTTTTTTTTCCAACAAAATTTTAGGCAGAAAATTGAGGAATTAGTTGTTAGGCATAGAACAATATTCCCGCTTTAGCCCCTATAGTTTCATGAAATTCCGATAGGTGGCGAAGCTATACGTAGTCTTGAAAAAGGCGTCTGTGACGGAAGTACGTTCCCAGCAAGCAGGTCACCTGGCAGTGAACAAAAGCACGGAGAGTCGTTGGGCGAGGCGTCTGTCATCATCGCAACAACGTCGCTCAAGCCTTTCCGATTTCCCGCGTGCCGACCGGCAGCTCACAGCTGTGACTGTTGTGATGTTGGAAAGTGCGAGATGATCGACGGATCGCAAGCAAACGCGTCGTTCCTCAACCTGACGCCTCTTTTGACAGTGCTGACACACTCTTCCACTAGTTGGGGTACTGGAAATTGTGTGCCCGGTGGATTCCTCGCTGCCGAAAGATAGACCCCACAGAGCAACGGCGGCTGCGTCGTGTGAATAGGGCCTGCCTTCGGATAGACCGTTCGCCGGGTGCAAGTCTTTCAATGTGACGCCACTTCAGCGACTTGCGCTTCGATGGGGATGAAATGATGACGACACAACACCCAGTCCCTGAGTGGAGAAAATCTCCGACCCAGCCGGGAAGCGAACCCGGGCCCTTAGGATTGACAGTCTGCTGCGCTGACCACTCAGCTACCGGGGGATACAGAGCAACGAAGAACCATCAGTACCTAATTTCTTACGACGAGAGGTTGAAGTACCGCTACAGTTGTAAAGTTCCTTTATTATCACACGACCGGTTTCGGGCTCTTATACGCCAATCTTCAGGTGTCGTAACTTGGTACTGCGACCGCAGAGCGCCGCGGTGGACGTGTACGAGGAGCGGTGGGCTTACCTACGAGCGCAGAACATGGACTGCGCACACCGCGACTCGTACACGTCCACCGCGGCGCTCGGGGGTCACAGCACCAAGTTACGACACCTGAAGATGGGCGTATAAGAGCCCGAAACCGGTCGTTTGATAATAAAAGCGCTTTACAACTGTAGCGGTATTTTCAACCTCTGATATAATGCTCAGTGGCGGATGTTCCTCCAACAGGACTGTTTGTAATTTCACACGCGTTACGAGGCTGATCGTAGCATCTTTTTGTCGAACATCGTCAAACGCGATGTAACATGGGTTCATCACTTCGAACCGGAAACGAAACGGCAGTCCACATCATCTCTCCTAGGAAGAGAAAGTTCAAACCCTCAGCCAATAAAGGCAAGGCGACGGTCTTCTGGGACGCTGAAGAGGTTATTCTGTTTGATTTCCTCCCTCAAAGTGCAACGATCAACTCTGAATGTTCCAGAATGAGATTTTCACTCTGCAGCGGAGTGTGCGCTGATATGAAACTTCCTGGCAGATTAAAACTGTGTGCCCGACCGAGACTCGAACTCGGGACCTTTGCCTTTCGCGGGCAAGTGCTCTACTATCTGAGCTACCGAAGCACGACTCACGCCCCGCCCTCACAGTTTTACTTCTGCCAGTATCTCGTCTCCTACCTCCCAAACTTTACAGAAGCTCTCCTGCGAACCATGCAGAACTAGCACTCCTGAAAGAAAGGATATTGCGGAGACATGGCTTAGCCACAGCCTGCGGGATGTTTCCAGAATGAGATTTTCACTCTGCAGCGGAGTGTGCGCTGATATGAAACATCCTGGCAGATTAAAACTGTATGCCCGACTGAGACTCGAACTCGGGACCTTTGCCTTTCGTGGGAAAGTGCTCTACGATCTGAGCTACCCAAGCACGACTCACGCCCCGTCCTCACAGCTTTACTTCTGCCAGTATCTCGTCTCCTACCTTCCAAAGTTTTCAACTCTGAATATTGCACTACCCCCAGGAAGTAAAAGAAGCTATTTCAGCCTGTCCGTCGCCAGAAAATTCGAGCAAACTTCTCTTTCTTCATGACAACGTAAGGCCTCTGACAAGTCTGCGCACCCGAGAATTGCTGACCAGACTTCAGCGAACTGTTCTTCCTCATCCACACAACGGCCAGTATCTCGCACCTTCCGACTTTCATCTGTTTAGGGCCAATGAAGGATGTACTCCGTGGGAAGCAGTGCGTGCATAACGAGGGGGTCATTGATGCAGCAATACATGGTTATTACAAATGACTGAAGCGATTTCACAGCTCTACAATAACTTTATTATTTGAGATATCTTCACAATGCTTTGCACACACATACAAAAACTCAAAAAGTTTTTTTAGGCATTCACAAATGTTCGATATGTGCCCCTTTAGTGATTGGGCAGACATCAAGCCGATAATCAAGTTCCTCCCACACTCGGTGCAGCATGTCCCCATCAATGAGTTCGAAAGCATCGTTGATGCTTTAAACCATGAGATTGCACAAAACGCGTTAACTTTTGGTGAATTGCGAATTTGCTGCACGAATGCGTGAGGATTCTCTACCGCCCAGATTCGCACATTGTGTCTGTTCACTTCACCATTAAGAAAAAATGTTGCTTCATCACTGAAAACAAGTTTCGCACTGAACGCATCCTCTTCCATGAGCTGTTGCAACCGCGCCGATAATTCAAAGCGTTTGACTTTGTCATCGGGTGTCAGGGCTTGTAGCAATTGTAAACGGTAAGGCTTCTGCTTTAGCCTTTTCCGTAAGATTTTCCAAACCGTCGGCCGTGGTACGTTTAGCTCCCTGCTTGCTTTATTCGTCGATTTCCGCGGGCTACGCGTGAAACTTGCCCGCACGCGTTCAACCGTTTCTTCGCTCACTGCAGGCCGACCCGTTGATTTCCCCTTACAGAGGCATCCAGAATCTTTGAACTGCTCATACCATCACCGAATGGAGTTAGCAGTTGGTGGATCTTTGTTGAACTTCGTCCTGAAGTGTCGTTGCACTGTTATGACTGACTGATGTGAGTGCATTTCGAGCACGACATACGCTTTCTCGGCTCCTGTCGCCATTCACTGAAATTGCTTCTTTTACTTCCTGGGGGTAGTGCAATATTCAGAGTTGAAAACTTTGGAAGATAGGGAACGAGATACTGGCAGAAGTAAAGCTGTGAGGACGGGGCGTGAGTCGTGCTTGGGTAGCTCAGTTGGGAGAGCACTTCCCCGTGAAAGGCAAAGGTCCCGAGTTCGAGTCTCGGTCGGGCACACAGTTTTAATCTGCCAGGAAGTTTCATATCAGCGCACACTCCGCTGCAGAGTGAAAATCTCGTTCTGAATACATCCCCGAGGCTGTGGCTAAGCCATGTCTCCGCCATATCCTTTCTTTCAGGAGTGCTAGTTCTGCAAGGTTCGCAGGAGAGCTTCTGTAAAAGTTTGAAAGTACTCTACAGCAAAATGTTGTCAGTTCCTCATATAGACCTTTCTTTATGTTCTGGTATCTTGTATCCGGCAGTGACGTGAGTTTCACATTAAGGGTAAGGCTGCACACGTCACAATATAAAAGAACAATAGGTGTGCCGGAATAATATTTCATCAACTGGTTGTGTCATTTCGAAACTGAACCATCTGATACCAGCTACAGACAGAGACAATAGCATTCAAGCAGTGGTGAAAGTTCATATGTGGACGAGAGTACAATTAATTTCAACTGTGTAACTCGGTGACTGTACGCCTCTTTGAAACAACTCAAGAGGAAGTGCAAACACCTTTCAATTTCTTAAGCATAACTTGGTTGCGACACTTGCGCTGAAATTATAATTATTTGCATTTCCAAGCATGTAACGTACTTCAAGCCATTTTGACGTCTGTTGTACGTTGCCTTCATGGTGTTGCAATTTTAATGTTATTTCTTTAGTTGGTCAGTGATGAGGGTAATAAAAGTTTCAAAGGTTGTATTAAAATTTGAGATGAAAGACTTGGTGATGAAACTGTTATCGTTTGTAAAAGCGAGAGTGAATTACAGGACATGTTAAATGCAATGAACAGCCAATCGAGCACGAGCGTAGGTTGAGAGCAGGCTAAATAAAGTCGAAAATAGTGATGAGTTGCGAAATGAGGTTAGCGATAAACTTCTCACAATTGTTAAAGACTAGGTACTAGAAGGAATGGAATATTCACCCTTGGAATCAAAATAACTCATTATGGACGAACCAAGGAGAACATTACAAGCAGACAGGCACAGACAAAGGGAGGATTCGTTGCCAACATTGAAAGAAATTTATGAGAATGCACGTCTGGAGCACGGCCACATATGGAAGCCAATCATATACAGGGTGGAAAACGGAAAGAAAATGGTAGAAGAATTTGAGATGTGATACTATAAAAGGGTGCTGTAATATAAGCAGAGTTCCTGCAGAAATGGCCAGGAAAGAAATATATGGTAAACACTGAAGAAGTAACAGGATGATAGAACACGTTTTACGGAATCAGGGCAGGGGGTGCGACCACCCAAATTTTATATTTCCATGGCTTCCTCAAATCGCTTATGGTAAATGCCAGGATGGCTCCCTTGATAGATCACTTTATCTAACCTTGCCCCATTCGATGGAATGACAGTTAGTTACATATTCCACATATCAAATGAAAGATATTTTATTGCTAGGGTGTGGATAGAATCAGTTTACAAGATATATGAAATGTTTAGATTCATCAACTAACATTTTTTACAGGCTACTAGTTTTCAAGGAAAACTTCGTCTACACAACAGAGCTTATCCAGAATGATTGATTGTAGGTTAGTTTTGATACCTCAGATCACAAATTTTTATTGATGCATACTGAACTGCTTTCTAAACAACTGACAGCTTTGATAATTGGTTGGAAAGATCGTTATTCTTCTAGTGTTGTAGGTACTGACATCACTGTTTTTCTCAAACTGTGATAGGCTATTTATGACAAATTTGTTTAGTGAATACATGCAGGATGTTATGGATATAGGTGTAGATATTATGATCATTGGTTACCTTAATATATACTCACTTTCGTGTGTTAGTTGGTTTTTTTCTACAAATTACAGTCTTCCCACAAACACGTCACGTAATTTATTGCCTGGTGTTCTCTGCATGGACATAACTGCACCACTAAGTGAACAACGCCTATGAGTATAGGCTAAACACTTTGCGTCCACGTGTCCACACATCAACACCTGGCCTGTTGCCCAGGGAAAAATAAACATTAATCGCTTAGCCAGATGGTACTAAGCAACAAGTAAATACTTACGCAATGTTGTTCGGTATAGTGTCCTCATTGCCAGTAAACATATCTGCACTTATATCCATATAGACTGTGAAGGTGAAGCAGACTTTTTTGTGTGTGTGTGAAATCTTATGGGACTTAACTGCTAAGGTTATCAGTCACTAAGCTTACACACTACTTAACCTAAATTATCCTAAGGACAAATACACACACCCATGCCCGAGGGAGGAATCGAACCTCTGCCGGTACCAGTTGCACAGTCCATGACTGCAGCGCCCTTGACCGCTCGGCTAATCCTGTGCGGCGAAGTGGAAGTAGTTAACTTATTGAAGAGTTACATCCAAGATGACTGTGTATGAACATCAAGCAAGATTCTTACTGCACGCTTTTCTGCTAACAGTACTTCACTTCCAAGTGACGGATTACTTCAGGTAACTGTTCATTGAGACATTATGGAGTGGAAATATGCAAAATACGTTGTCTCCAACAAAGCAACTATATAAAGAGCAAAAGCAACTGAACTTAATTGTCTGAGTAGCTCATTAATGAGCGTCTTCCATTTCAAGTTTTCTTGTACGAGTACTTCCACGATTTGTGGTATTTAACCTTGTTTACTGGCTTCTCTTCATAAGCCATATCAGTTGTTAGTATAACTTCTTGTTATACAGAACTGAATATACCGTGTTTTCTAAAAATTAGGGGGGGGGGGGGGAATCCACTTCTAGCGAGATGCTTGACAATTTTTTAAAGAAATATCATACCTATTTCGTGTGTTGCTTTCTCTCTGATAGGATTCATTGTAACATTAGTAGTACAAATTCTGTTCGACAAATGTTAAATGAAAGTTTATTCACATACGTAAGCCTTCTGAGTGAAGACAGAATTAAACCCTGTGGGGATCCTTTCTTGATTTTTTCCGATCGTTAAAATGTTCTCTCCTTCCAAAAATGTTTGAATTATTCAGCACAATATTCTTTTTGTTAAGGATGATTCAAGCCCTAATGTTTCTCCTTCCATCTGAAAGCTGAACATCAAATTCTTGTAGCTCTCAGTTTTCGGCAACAATGGCACGATCCATGAGGAAACCCTTCCTCGTGGGTAAGTCAATCCTTTGAGGCAATTTGGAAACGTCGCGGCCGAAGCTGAGCCAGACTGCAGCGTGGAATCTGCCCCGCGACAAAGTGGGGTCACATGCAACTGGACGCGTGCGCAACTACTTGGCTCAACCCCAAGTTCTCGACCGTCCAGCGCATGCAGACTTCCTTCTGCGTCAACGGACGCATTATTTCCACTGTTTACGATCCACCGTCTTATTTCATATGACACGACGTACTTGTTATTTCGTTATTCTCGTAGCTGTTTGTAGCCATCTGCAACTGTGACTGCAGCCCGTGGCGCGTTCAGCGGTCCCCGTTTTCCACCACATAGGGGTTGAAACAGTGTTCGTATAAAAATTTTTTCTCTGTATCTTTTTGAAAATTATCTTACCAACTACAAAAAAATTGGGAGGGCGGGAATGACAAACGAATATTTTCATTTAAGAAGAGAAAAAATGGTTCAAATGGCTCTGAGCACTATGCGACTTAACTTCTGAGGTCATCAGTCGCCTAGAACTTAGAACTAATTAAACCTAACTAACCTAAGGACATCACACACATCCATGCCCAAGGCAGGATTCGAACCTGCGACCGTAGCGGTCGCTCGGCTGCAGACTGTAGCGCCTAGAACCGCACGGTCACTCCGGCCGGCTAATAAGAGAAAAAATAGGTACTTTTTAGATGCCGGCTTTGATTGAAATCCTCGAAGTTTGCCATTATCACTCTCGGGGACAGACCGCATAGTCTAGAGCAGCGTCTCCTAAGCGTCGCTAAATCTCACATATTTCTGTATTCATTATTTTAAGTGGATTCTCTACTGTATTCTTTGACGTTTATTTCATCTTGCGTCTAAAAGTAACAAATCTGTTAACGCTTTTCTAAGATAGTTTTTCTCTGAGATATGTTAGTTGTTACATGCTAATTTTCACACTGTATGTGATGTTGCTGTACAACATGTGATCGTTATAGCATTCTCAATGTCCTATTAAATTCAACTATACTTGTGTTTTGCGAGTTATTAATTTTTACGATGTGCATGTTGTGGCCAGTTTCTCTTAATTAGGGTACTGAAAGGATCGTTAGAGAGTGAAACTTTTGGGGGTACGATAGAGACAGGAATACATTCAACAGATAAATGAATTCAATAGATGAAAGGCTTGGCCGTGGAGTGGAAATCGAATCAGAACCACACGACTTATGAGAAAAACGCTCTACCCCGTCGGGAATCGTAAAACGAACTCATACTGCAGACATATCAAATATCGAAAACGTATGATCTCATCGTTTGAATTAATCAAAGATAATCTTCGCTGACACTTTTCCAGGAGCTTCGTAAACTTTGTCATCGGTCTTCTGCGAATGAAGGTAAATAGAAACTTTTGTTTTCCGTGTATTACATATCACACACCGAGCAGTTTAAAGCACCCTTCAGGCGCAGTTACGGTCCTGCGGTGCTGATGTCAAAATTTAATATCCGGCGCGCAAGCGCGAACAGCCGCTGTCCGCCACCTGCGCGCGGCGCATTCCCCCGCGGAGCTCGGGTATTTCCAGCGCTCTCTATTTACAATCGGCGTCCACGTGACGGCGGCAGCGGCGGCAGCAGACAGCGTCTGCCCGCGGCACCAGATAGGGTTTCACAACAGCGCCTGTCCGAGCGCACGTCAGCCCGCCGTCGCCGCAGTTCCTGGCGCAGCGCCGCTGTCCGCGGCCACGTGTCCCCGCGACAGGTAAAAGCGACGCCCGCTGCATCGGCGCCAGCGTGCGGCTGCCTTTTACACACGCGTGGTCGGTGCAGAAGCGCCGGCCTAGTCTGCGTCGCTAAATGAATTAGAGACCTGAGAGTAAAAGTGGTACAAGCGACAGTTAACGAGAAAATTGTCTAAACGCACATGTGGAAAGCTAAATTGCGGGTATCTTCTAACAAGGGAACCTCCCCATCGCACCCCCCTCAGATTTAGTTATAAGTTGGCACAGTGGATAGGCCTTGAAAAACTGAACGCAGATCGATCGAGAAAACAGGATGAAGTTGTGTGGAACTATGAAAAAAATAGCAAAATATACAAACTGAGTAGTCCATGTGCAAGATAGGCAACATCACGGATGAACTGAGCTCAGGAGCGTCGTGGTCCCGTGGTTAGCGTGAGCAGCTGCGGTTCAAGAGGTCCTGTGTAGTACGCATTTCTGCCGCTAGGCGTGTACAGCGCAACTCACTGCCACTTCAGTGCCGCCTATGTTGTCAACCTTGCTTGTTCTGTTCACCTGCAGTGACTGTTTTTGCATGCCGCTCTTTTGTTCTTGTTTCGTTTTTTGTGATGGAACGTTTAAGTGAACAACGTGCAGCTTGAAATTTTGTTTTCTACTCGGTAAAAATGCTACTGAAACTGTTTTATTGTTGAAAACAGTTTATCAACATGACGCTATGGGAAAAAGAGAGATTTGTACCATTAAAAATGGCGACATGTCGATTGATGACAAACCTCGTTCTGGACGTCCATCAATTGACCGAATCGACGAAAATATTGAAAAAAAAATCAAGAACTTTTGCTCACAGACAGTTCATCAACTGTCACAGGTTAGAGGGTTATTTTGGAGCTCAGTTCATTGATATTTTAACGGAAGATTTGCATATGAAAAGTGTTACTGCCAAGTTTGTTCCTCGGGTTCAGACTGACAATGAAAAGGACTGTCGAGTTCGAACATGTCGAGCTTTCAAACAACAGCTTGAAACTGATCCAGATTTTCTGTAACAGGTCATTAGTGGTGATGAGTTATAGTGCTATGGTTACGACCCAGGAACAAAGCAATAGTCAGGCCAATGGAAGACGTCATACCCCGCCCAAAAAAATAGCGTCAAGTCAAATCAAACAACAAAACAAAGCTGATTTGCTTTTTTGATGCCACAGGCATTGTTCATTCAGATTTTGTTGAGACATGTCAGATCGTCAATCAGACCTTTTATTTGTATGTTTTAAGAAGATCGCGCCATAGCTTTCGTAGAAAAAGACACGATTTTTGCCAGACCAGAGACTGGTTCTTCCACCACGACAACGCAACTGCACACTCTCTTTGACAATTCTCGTCTAAAATGGCAAGGTTCTGCTGCCCCACGCACCTTACTCGCCTGAACTGGTTCCATGCGACTTTTTCTTACTTCCATGTATATAAAGGGGTATGACACCGATTTGACAACATTGAAGAAGTTAAGAAAAAAATGAGGGAGGACTGTAAGCCATCTCTAAAGGTGACTAAAGAAAATGTTTCGAACAGTGGCACCCCCGGTGGGACAAATGTGTTAGTTGTAATGGACAGTATTTTGAAGGGAATAAGGTTGTTTTGTAAACATTTCGAAAATATATAGCTTTTAAAAAATAATTCCGGGTTTTTCGGGTACCTCCTCGTATGATCACTGCCTACCGCGATGTTGGATGTCTCCTGGTGGCGTTGGGGTCACGTGACGCTGTAACTTATAAAAGTATATGAGTGGAGCAGACACGGATGGGGAATTACCCTAGCGAAGAATGGGCTGCGAATGGGGTAGACCATGACTATGAGAAATGGCAGATTCTTAAAGGGCACTTCAAAAAGAAAGAACAGGTTTCAGACATTTATTGCCTCCAAACTACAAAAGATAGAAATACAATTCGAACGTTCCTGGAAAGAGAGAAGTTCAAATTTTTATGCAGCCAATGTGAGCACCATGTGTTAAACGACAGGTATAAAAATAGTGGCTAATTTCCTGTTACATAAGAAGCAGCCGGTTTCTCGTTATCGAATTCATAACTGCAACAACGCGATGTCGCAGACTTTCAAGAGTATCAGGCATTTGGAAGAGGGGGGGGGGGGGGGGGGAATGCGGTCTCTTACGTAAAGCCACACATAAAAGTCACAAGGTGTGAGATAATTAAAGTAAAACGACCTGCACCATACTAAGCAGGATACCCGGGTTCAATGCCCGACCTTTCATTAGTATTTCAGGCTGTATCCTCAATTTACGCTCGATGCTGAGCTTGTATTCCAGAACATGGATAGCCTTTGGAATTCTGTTCGAGTGTAAGGGGGAATTTAAAGTAGATTGGCGCTGTGGTGAGAATTTGGATCGAGAAGGGACGACTGCGAGGTTAATCAGTGCAGTTGTGTGAACCGCTTTGCCAAGGTGGCTTAATGGCTAACGCAAATGCCTCGTAAGCAGAAGACCCCGGTTCGACTCCGAGCTATGGTACAAAAATCTTCACTCGCCGCATCAATCTATAAACATAAAAACTTAGCTCTTCTTTGGTTATAATTAATCCTTCCAAAGTATTAATTATTTTGTTTTTCTGTCAGCAAGTAGTTTCCCATTGAAGTGAAGTTAATCGGGAACATCGTTAGTTTCGTTATCTGTCAATGCAAAGAAATTGAAAGCAACCTTATAGTTCGAACGTCATATCATTCAATAAGAAAATGCTTAATCACTGTAATTAAATTCAAAATATACACGTTTATCAATTATGAAAATCACTATGCTAACCAAAACAAATCTGTAAAAGTCAATCCAAGAAAATAAGGTGTTTTAAAAATAATAGACTGAAAACTAATTTTTGATAAATTGTTAATAAAACTGAATTAAAATGTGGGTATATTGGTATTCTGTAAATCAGTTTGACTCTTGAACTTTGTACTCTATTTGCTTCCTTCGTTTTATGTCAAGAGCTGATGTACAGGCCACTGAAAAAAGAAGTGGGTGAGATGGATACGTGAAATTTATAGAGGTCAAGATTCTGTAAAGATGAACGTTTGGCCGTAAATGTGCTAAACAGAATAGGCAGAAAATTTTCAAGACTTACATTTAAATTCACAAGACAAGAATGAAAACCTGATTACTTTTATTTTACCTGTTTCCGAGTTGTTACCCTCTACAGCGACGAATATATAGGGGCTACTGATGAGTAATTCTGCTTTTACAGAGGACGACTGCCTAGAAACTACGAGTCATACAGAAAATATACACATATCCGTGGATAGACCTTCTATTCAAGTTTTCAACTCACATTACGAGTGCTCAATACTAGCATTATTTGCGATGGAGCAAACGTCAATAAGTGTATCCATTTCCTTTAAGTCGCTGACATGAATTGCCTGAAAAGGCACGACGGTTGCCCGCCCTCTAAACCTGTTCATAGGGTTGAATTTCTGCAAGAGCTGCCTATTTCGATGCGACAAAACAGAGCAGAAGATTTGTGTACATGTTCTGACAAACCAGCTAGTGTGACCACACTAAAACTCATATTAACTTGGGCAGATGCTCTTTCTACTTTTATCATTCATCTGTCAGTCTTGCAGTTTCCTCGCAGTCCTCTGACATCTCAGACGTACTTTAAAAAATTCTGGTACTGCAATGCTTTAGAAAAGAATGCAGTTGATACAACTGGATAAGGATTGTGTCACGGGGATAACAAAGTTTCCGATGGCTGCCCACACCGACCCCTTGCCTAGGTGCCGGTGCTTATACACCTGCATCGCTTTCGCGCTTGGTTGGACATACGCAGCAGTAAAACGCTTGAACGGAAACTTTCTGATCTCCCCTAATATCTTTATTAAATCGTACTAGTTTTTGTTTTCAGTTTCGGCGATGGACTTTGTGGCCGCTCAATGTGTCATTCAATATGATCTCGACGACACCCCTCGATCGACGTTAGCACTCGTGGTGTCACTCGCCTTCATACATGGCAGTGGACGTTTGAAAATTCGTGACGCTAGCTCAATGGTCGTCAATTGATTTAAATGTTATTCCCGGCTGACTCTTACTTCAATTACTGCCACGGGGGTGAGGAGAAAGAACACATCTTGTTGATACCAGCATTATGCGTTTTTAGATGTTCGATTAATCTGAATGGTTTGCAATGTTCCAGTGATTCTATTCGAACTCTATGCTGATGTACCGACAAGGACCGTTTTCGCAGGTAAACAAATGGTTCAAATGGGTCTGAGCACTATGCGACTTAACTTCTGAGGTCATCAGTCGCCTAGAACTTAGAACTAATTAAACCTAACTAACCTAAGGGCATCACACACATCCATGCCCGAGGCAGGATTCGAACCTGCGACCGTAGCGGTCTCGCGGTTCCAAACTGTAGCGCCTAGAACCGCACGGCCGCAGATAAACATGCAAGTGCGTAATGGATGTTCAGTTTCTCAATATAGTTCGTCGCACTCACACATTATACATCCGCTGTAAGAACAATTTCATGCATTTACAATTTTTGTGTCCCACAATATTGGTTGGCTAAATATTATGACGATATTGTTTATCATGTAGTCAAGACTACGTAATGAAGCCAAAATCGTGGATAAAATTGAAATGTAGTTTGTTTATTAACACTTTTTTTCACTAACTAAATATGAAATATGAATCGGGATTGGAGGTGATGATCCCATCCTTCTTTTCAGTATTAGAATGGTCGATATCGTGTTCTGAATAACGCGTGTCATGTAATGTCGAAATATCGACACGACCCAGGCTCTCAATTCGGCACTTAAATGTCTGTGCTTCGCTCTCTAAATGTTCGATGTGATTGTGTTTCACTCGCAGGATTCAATTTAACGGTTTACGCACTGTTTTTAATTATTTTAGGTCCCCGTTAATTAATATCTGGTAGTTAAGAAGCGAACTGTTTTTATGCTGCCGCGTTGTTTGTATCACTTACCCCCGCAACCGTCGAAGGATAAGATTCTCTTAATGTATCGCGCACACGCGTTTCACAATTTCATAAAATACAGAATTATTTAAACTATAGCTTTCCGTTGCGTACAACTTTCGTGCATTCCACAACCATAATAGTTTCCCCAGAGTATTTTTCCCAGCTAATACCAAGTTCGAATTATGTTGTCGGAATCATTTTCACTTCACCCGACAATAAACGTCTCTGATCACTTCATCACACGTAATGTATTTTAAACGTGCTTGGAGAGTCTTTAAATAATCTCCTTAACGAATTTCGCAGTCGCGTACCACTTTTTCATCGAGTAGCCCGATCGCGATAACTGAAGGTAGAGAGCTCAATAATGTGTTACATGTTCTTTTATATGTATTAAAAAACAAAAGCGCCCCTATATCTTTCTGTCCCGCTTGGTCTTTGCTACTTTGCTTTTTATTACTTTTCATTATATTGCTTCTTAGTAATACTGTGTAGTTATTAAAGTTTCGTATTACTTTCCCCTTTTTAATTTTTCCAAAATAAAGTCTATTTATCCCCGATTTTAATTAATATGATGCTAATTGACATGCCTGCCCGCAAAGTACCGTTATAACTTGTTAAACACGTGTTTCATTTCGTTTGCAGCTGTACGAAGAAAGAGAAAGCTATTTACGGTAGTCTCTGCCCAAATTCCTCGCGCAAGTGTGTATGCGGTTGACACAAATGCCGCTTCAGAAATACTACCCCTTTTGTTTCAGCATCACTTACTATGGAGGAGACTCCGCTTTGTAAGCCCAATAAATCGCTTTGGCAGCAATGAATACAATGAAGCTGCTCCAAACCACCTATTGTACCACTACGCCAGTCCACGTCAGGTGACACATGTACTGAACCACGAATTGTAATTGTCAGGTCTAGGATACATTGGGGGTTATGTAACGTGACAGTGTGAAACAAGCACTATTCCCTACAGGAACTGTCGCCAAGTCCCGCGGGGCTGTCGTGCAGCCGTCGGAAGAGCAACGCGCTCCGCCCTTAACAGCCGCGCTAGCTGGAGGCTGGTGGGCGTTTCCGGACATATTTCTCCAGGGAAGCCGGATCCGCAGAGGCTTACGTGCGGCCTCGGCGCACCTGTCTGCTGGAGGCGTCCTCCTCCCCCTCACCTTGAAGTTCCCAGAAATGACGCGACCTGTTACTGTACGAGATGGCAGAACTTGGCAATGTAAACACGTCGGCTGTTCCATCACTCACGGGAGCTCCCAGCGGGAACCACAATGTCGTGACGTATTTGTCAAGTCTCCTTGGGGACCTAACGCAAACCGCAGGAGTCTGGGAACATTCGTCCAGTGTACTTACGATCAGACGATACACCACTGTTTCGTATATAACATCAGTTATTTAAGACTTGTGCTGCACGAACAGATAATGGAAAATTATCTTTCATCAAGTGAGTGTACATAAAGGCCACGACAGCCCTTCAAATATAATACTACGGATGGGCTCCTCAGCCTTAATGAATTTAAGAAAAGACATGGGTTCCACCAGAGCGTTATATTACAATAGTAATTAAGCGACTGATGGCCATAGATGTTAAGTCCCATAGTGCTCAGAGCCTCAGTAATTAGGCAGTTCGATCCAGTTTCGAGAGTGAGTTCATTCTGAAGCAAAACAACATAACAGATTTAAATGGCAATCAAAATATAAAAACTTCTGCAACTGCACTGGATGTACCGATCTCTCAAATACGTAGTGTGATTATTTCCAGTAGTTACAGCATCCTTCTAAAAAGTATAAAACCAAAATCTCATGCCATGTACAGATACGCATGTAACAAGTATCAGTTTTTTTATTTCATCCCATTCGCCCCACAACTGCAGTTGTTGGAGGGTGGGGGGCGGTTGGACGTTACCAGGCGTCCTTCATACCCCTCACCCCTCTTCTGACGAAAGCTTTAAAATTAATACATTACAAATGTAATTAAAAGGAGAAAAATTTACCAATATTCTAAAACCTATAAAAAGATGGATTCTTGATTTACATAAACTTACGCAGTTGACTTTCTTTGTTCATTTTTAGACTGAAGTAAAAAAGAATAAAAGAGATAGGAAGACAAAATTTATATTAAAAACACGTTGAAAAAAATGTGATTCTTTTTTAAAGGAGCACTGCCGTTCCACTCAAAAGCTGAAGAAACTTCACTTGCAAAAATGGTTTTGAGGAGGGGGAACGTTGTATTTTCTGTAAGGTTGTGGGTAGGCAGTGGTTGATGTGGATAGTGGGAAGCCAGAGAGGGAAGAGGAGTTTGGTGTGTAGGACATACATTGAGAAGCAAGAAGGAAGGGGCAGGTGGAATGCGATAATTTGGTAGAACCTGTAGTTGGTGGGACGGATACATATGGGGCGGATCTCATCACCTGAGATAGAGCGCCGGTTTCAGAAGAAAAACTATGGGATTTTTGGAACCTATTTTGCGGATAATTGTAGGAGATGCTGAGAGGTTCAGTATAGGTGACTGAAGAGGGAATTTGATGAGATTGTAAAGGATCTACGTGGAGAAACATAAACGGTAGCAGAATGGTCGAATGGACACGATCCAAGATATATATATATATATATATGTAGTTATAATACATGTGAGAACAACTATGCGAATAGACGATAAAAAGCGACATATAAACACAATCAACGAGAAGGCAAACGTCGGAAACGGTATCCACAAGCCATACTATTCAACAGTTAGCAGTTCAGTCACAAGTGAATAGAAGTGTGCTGGCGGACGTCAACAGTCATAAAAACTTAGGCTGTTACCCATGTATGCTACAAAGTATATCTTTTGTCAAGCACTTACAGTTACGTGCAAGGCGGTGAAGCACATCACGTTAATACTTATAAAAGAGTGTCGCACAAATCAATAATCAATAACTGATACCTACCGATTGGCTGTGATTGGGACGATAGCGACATACATAATACTACTTCTCTAAGATAGTACCATTGTAGTTAATTCTGAAGCATAAATGAATTCATACTTATACCTGCAACACAGACCATGAAACTGTTCTGGGAGCATGAAAGGAGAAAAGTCAACAACGTACAATTCTTGTGTGAAGATATTCAAGGGAAATTTTGAAGGAAGCTTTATTTTTTTAAACTTCAACTGATAAATCATTATACATTTTTGTGGCATTATACAGAGCGTGTTACAACCATTGTAAGTATTTTTTTGTCATCTCTACGTTCCTTAACTGATTAATCATCATATGCTGCAGGAAGAGAAATCATATTTCAGACCTAAGTTTGTAGCAGTTTTCATTTAATTTCTTTCTCCTGCACTATGAATTCAGATGAACCAGGACTATTCCATTTTCATCTTCGTAGGCTTTCTTATTTTTTTCTCTTTTTCTCTTTCAGATCGATTATCAAGGTTAAATCTTGGCTCATAAGTTTGCGAATAATGAAAGATGTCTCTGCTTTGTGATACGTCTCATATTCATGATTCCCTCCGTCTTTTTCCCTCAGTTCCTATTCGTAGACTTTTCACCATCTTCGTTTGTACTTCTATTCCGACGACAGCATGTCTACAATGTGATAGCAAACGTTCACTTTTCAGCACTAAATTTTCACTTAACCCTGGCCACGGCAGTATTTCCAAATTTTTGGCGCCTAAACTAGTAACACGACATTGCATATGGTCCAATCACATTTATATAACCACCGCATATATTCGACGCCATTCACAGACGGTGGCTGGCTGCACTAGCAGTGGGAGGTTATAAAAAGCGTGACGGGGGCGGAAAACAGTGCGGAAACTGAGCGATTTATCTCACGCTCAAAAGGGTATAATCATCGGCTTTTGGTCCAAAGGTGGAAGTATTTCTGAAACGGTTAAGTTTGTTCGCGTGCCGTCGAGGTTAAAGTATACAAAGTGCATGGCGAAATGGCCCTATACGACACCGGCGCATAGCCATCTGTGGTGAGCCATGAGCCATCGATGAAAAAATGTAAATGAGCGTTTGGCGTCATTGACCGGGAGGCCCCTTACGGGGCAGGTTCGGCCGCCTTAGTGCAGGTCTTATTACATTCGACGCCACAATGGGCGACCTACGCGCCGGATGGACATGAAATGATGATGAAGACAACACAACACTCAGTCCTTGAGCGGAGAAAATCCCTGACTCACCCGGGAATCGAACCCGGGCCCGTAGGACGGCAATCCGTCACGCTGGCCACATTTTTTTTTTCATTTTGCTTTTGGTTCTTTGTTGATCATTGTGTTTGGTCGTTGCGGAAGTCACATGACATCCGTTCAAGTTCGTTTGTTGATCCTTCCACTCAGTTTTTTATTACAGAGGCCAAAACGCCCTCTGACCGAACACGCTGAGCTACCGTGCCGGCGATGGAAAACCGCCTAAAAACCATCCACGGCCTAGCCGGCTCACCGGATCTCGACACAAGTCCGCCGGGCGGATTCGTGCCGGGGACCAGGCGCTCCTTCCCAATCCGGAAATCCGATCACTCAGCTATAGGGGCGGACATGAGCCACCGATGAGGCGGTTGAACATGGCTGCGGAGATGTGTTCGTGCGAATAAACGTGCAACCGTTTGAGCAACTGACCGCCGAGATGAACCGTGAGGCTACCAACACTGTCCCTTCACCGACCATCTAGCGACCGTTACTGCGTATGGGGTTCCGCAGAAGACTTCATGCATCCATCCATTTATCGGCGTCGAACGCAACTAGACGTCTACTGAGTGGTACGGGTGGCCTTTTCAGATGAATCACGTTCAATCATCCGTAGCACAGATGGCCGCAGGCTTGTACAGCGGAAAACGTCTGAACGCAAGCACCCTGCAACAATCATCGGAAGAGTCCATGTCGGAGCAAGGAGTATTATGGCCTGGGGAATGTTTTCGTGGCGTTCCCTGGGTGATCTCTTCTTTATGGAACGCATGATGGATCAATACAATTATGCATCTGTCCTTTGGGACTATCTCCACTCCTTCACCCAGTTTGTTTTTCCGCAGCACGATGGCATCTACCAGCAGGACAATCGACGTGTCACTGACAAGTTGGTTGGTCCGAAGAGCATCAGGGTTAGTTTACAGTACTTCACTGGCCACCCAACTGCCCGGATTAAAACCCAATCGGAATCTGTGGGACAACCTCGATCGCGAAACCTGGAGCAGCTGGCCACGTTACTCGAGTCGGAACGGCTCCAGTCCTGTCGATACCTTCCAGAACCTCACTCACACACTTGCTGCACCTATCACAGCTGTCCGCGCTGCAAAAGTTGTTTGTACGGACTTTTAACACGTAGTCACTTTAATGTCACTGTCTGGTTTATATGGTGTAAGAATTTGCTAAAGAATCGGCTAGAACATCCAAATACCATGTCAAGTTGCAGCTTCATTACTTGTGCTCTGATGCTGACACCCTGCATCTGGTACTGTTTTTCGTGCTAGATTCAGGACTTCACCCGGAATGTACTTCTGAAATTCTGGAGGATAGGAACTGACATTTTACATCACTGTTGTCCCCTGAAAAAGTTGTTGGTCGAAATGAGGCAAAATCTGAAACGAAAGTCTTTACACCTAAATCTAAATCTATAATCGGCAAACCTCCTTGCGGTGTGTGGCAGAGGGTATTTTGTGTACCACTGTCACTTCCCCATTTTCTGTACCAGTTGTGAATGGAGTGTGGAAAGAACAGTTGTTGGTAAGCCTTCACTCGAATCTTTTACCTCCGTGGTCTTTCCGCGAAACATAGGTAGGTGGAAGTTACACATTGACTGACTCTTGCAGCACCACAAGCTCTCGGAATTTTAACGGAAAACCGCATCATGATACACAACGCCTCTCTTGTAGCGTCTCCTACTGGAGTTAAGTATATGGGTAACGTTTTCGCACTTACTAGAAAAAAAACCTGTGGTGATACACGCTTTCTCTTCTTGGAGCTTCTCTGGTGAGGATGTCAGACTGACCTGCAGCAAGAGTCGGCCGAGCCAGTGTTTCGTAGGCTACCACCTTCGTGGGTGGACCACAGTTGGTGAGGATTTTTTCAGTGAATCGATCCGGTATGTGCTTTTCCCCCGAACTGTTTCGTGTGGTCGTTCCACTTTAAATAGCTCCGTATGCACGCTTCCAGGTATTTAATCCTTACAGACGATGTGATTTGCTTTGAGGTCACCTAGGATTTTCTCATTTCGTGGCACATCCATGGCAGATGTATCTATAGCGACCCTTCACATCTGCAGTAGATACCTTCCTGTAGCGGCTGCAACTTCAACAACTTCATATGTTTTGAATATTAGCAGTTAGACAAGTAAACGTAGTAGACATTTTTGTATGAAGTGCACGATTGTCTTTGTTTTCGAATTGTGATTCAAATTTGTCTCTATGTCGCACTTTGTGTGTGGATTAGGTGCAGAAAATTGTCCTATTCCAATTTATACTTCGTGTATTGCGATAATAATTAAATTTATGTACTTATTTTCATAATTACTGTAGTGGTCCCAACATGAGTATCTGTGACGGTTGATTTTTTAGTTTCACACGATGTACTCTCGTAGAACAGAGGAAGAGCAAATACTGGTGTGTCTTTTGGAAGGAATTTATTTTGATGGCGAGTCAGATAGTTTGCATTGGTTCAGTGACTGAGAGCAAAGAACTATTAGCAGAAAAATGTAAAACTATTGTTCCAATACAAAAAAATACAAGAGAAGCAAAGCATTTACTAATAAATGGCACTTCTAGACACTGTGTACACTGTAGCACAAAGAAGTAACATCACAGAGGCTGATGAAAGTGTGCTCTCTGACACGTACCCCTGACTGCAGAACGGAAATGCATTTTGCCATACCACTAAAAGTATCGACTTTTCATGCACAATGGCTCGATTCAAAACCACTCGGAATGTGTTTACTTAATTTCTGAAACAATTGTTTTCACATTGTCCAGTCTCAATGTGTGTCTAATAATCTAATAAAAATAAGAAAATTCAAACAAATTAATTTTCAACATTTGGAGCCTGAAAGGGTTAATGCACGTTACTATTCTCAATTTTTTGTTGTTGTTAAATCAGGTAATCATAAAATAACGAGGTTTTCTGCCTATTTATGCGCACTATGCTACATTTGTCTATGTTGAGGCTTAGCACCCTGTCGCCGTACCAAACATCGATCTTCTGCTGCACTTCTTGCTTTCGTTAATGACTCCGAAACAGTTTAGTCCAGTGTCAACTTTCCAGTCGGTTGCAGTTGACATCACCTGAAGACTTCTGCAGTTCCCGAAGATGGTCCGCCTTTTGACTGAAATCTTATACCAGTAAATGTGATTTGTGTGATATAGACTGTTTCTCTAAGTAAAACGGTGAAATTAATCGATGTTTATCCAAAACGTTTCCGAACATACTCTATAGAGTGTTTGACATCTGTCATGATACCTTCAGGCTGTGTCCCAGTGTGTAACATAATAGTGAGAACCAGCATTCAGTACTATATTACAATGCGCGACAGAAACGATAATTTTTAGAGTTGCAAATCTTTTTAAACATACGGTTTAATGTTTATTCCGCGCCAAGGATCGGCACAATTTACCAAAGGGAAAGTCGTACGAAATGGGAAAAAAGTAGCTTTCGGGTATGGAGCCTGTACTTAACGGCTTGTAGTGTAACAATGATACATTGACCAAAACGAAATGGTAATTAGACATATTTAACACCAAAACGGCAAATGATTGAAAGTGTCCATCGATCCAATCATTAACTGAGATCAACTGGGCTCTCTAAGTACGTCAGTTTCACTTTATTTCTGAACAGAAGTAGACGTGCTGCTTACATGTATTCTTCACTTCATACTTAAATGTAGCAGGATACATTTTTTTAAAAAAACTGGTAATGTTTTGGTAAGAGAAACATAAATGAAAATATCTTTAAGTACGACACAGTAATGCCTCTGCAAACATTTCTTCTTTATTTTTTGTCTGGATCTTGTTATTCTTGTACCTAAAATCACTGGTAGGATGACGGTGAAGTTAACTTGGTATAAGAATGGTACGGATAGCAGCTTTAGATAGTACGAGGAAAAGAGATACACATAAATGTAATGCACAAACTAGAGCAGGTAATAGTCTGGTCTTCATTTCAACGAAACTGAGAATACTCGTATGCTGTAGCAGGAAACCGGAACTTGGCTGCAGGTTCAACGTGGTGATTTCATGACTGTGAATGTGATTGGACTGAAAGAAAGCAACTGTGAGGAAAAGGACACACCTTTCCCTCTCGTAAAAATAACGATCCTTTTCAGCTAATACTTGGTGCTGGACAGTGCATTGTGTTCGCACTGCTTGGAAGCTTATAAATACCCGGCACATAACGAGACTTTCTTGGGTCTGCACAATGAAAGAATACGTCGTAAATAATAACGCTACGTTAACACCAAGGCAACGTGTGGGGGTTACATGTCTTCGACGGGGTGCGGTGATATCATCGCGGAAATTACGCTGCTGTCCGCATGCTGCGTTATGTAGTCAAGTTCTCTGCGAGGTTATTACCCCTTGCCGGAGAGATCCTATAGCCAACATTAATCATCTTTTATTTTCAGTAACATGAATGTAAATTTCTGCCCGTGCATAAAGTTATTCGGCTTGTTTAACGTACAGGGTGACAATTATTGAAATACGTGAAATCAAACGCGTGATGGAAATTAGTATGCGCATGCATGGTTTGGATTCATCTACATCTACATCTACATTTATACTCCGCAAGCCACCCAACGGTGTGTGGCGGAGGGCACTTTACGTGCCACTGTCATTACCTCCCTTTCCTGTTCCAGTCGCGTATGGTTCGCGGGAAGAACGACTGTCTGAAAGCCTCCGTGCGCGCTCTAATCTCTCTAATTTTACATTCGTGATCTCCTCGGGAGGTATAAGTAGGGGGAAGCAATATATTCGATACCTCATCCAGAAACGCACCCTCTCGAAACCTGGACAGCAAGCTACACCGCGATGCAGAGCGCCTCTCTTGCAGAGTCTGCCACTTGAGTTTGTTAAACATCTCCGTAACGCTATCACGGTTACCAAATGACCCTGTGATGAAACGCGCCGCTCTTCTTTGGATCTTCTCTATCTCCTCCGTCAACCCGATCTGGTACGGATCCCACACTGATGAGCAATACTCAAGTATAGGTCGAACGAGTGTTTTGTAAGCCACCTCTTTTGTTGATGGACTACATTTTCTAAGGACTCTCCCAATGAATCTCAACCTGGTACCCGCCTTACCAACAATTAATTTTATATGATCATTCCACTTCAAATCGTTTCGCACGCATACTCCCAGATATTTTACAGAAGTAACTGCTACCAGTTTTTGTTCTGCTATCATATAATCATACAATAAAGGATCCTTCTTTCTATGTATTCGCAATACATTACATTTGTCTATGTTAAGGGTCAGTTGCCACTCCCTGCACCAAGTGCCTATCCGCTGCAGATCTTCCTGCATTTCGCTACAGTTTTCTAATGCTGCAACTTCTCTGTATATTACAGCATCATCCGCGAAAAGCCGCATGGAACTTCCGACACTAGGTCATTTATATATATTGTGAAAAGCAATGGTCCCATAACACTCCCCTGTGGCACCCCAGAAGTTACTTTAACGTCTGTAGACGTCTCTCCATTGATAACAACATGCTGTGTTCTATTCGCTAAAAGCTCTTCAATCCAGCCACACAGCTGGTCTGGTATTCCGTAGGCTCTTACTTTGTTTATCAGGCGACAGTGCGGAACTGTATCGAACGCCTTCCGGAAGTCAAGGAAAATAGCATCTACCTGGGAGCCTGTATCTAATATTTTCTGGGTCTCATGAACAAATAGCGAGTTGGGTCTCACAGGATCGCTGTTCCCGGAATCCATGTTGATTCCTACATAGTAGATTCTGGGTTTCCAAAAACGACATGATACTCGAGCAAAAAAAATGTTCTAAAATTCTACAACAGATCGACGTCAGAGATATAGGCCTATAGTTTTGTGCATCTGCTCGACGACCCTTCTTGAAGACTGGGACTACCTGTGCTCTTTTCCAATCATTTGGAACCTTCCGTTCCTCTAGAGACTTGCGGTACACGGCTGTTAGAAGGGGGGCAAGTTCTTTCGCGTACTCTGTGTAGAATCGAATTGGTATCCCGTCAGGCCTAGTGGACTTTCCTCTGTTGAGTGATTCCAGTTGCTTTTCTATTCCTTGGACACTTATTTCGATGTCAGCAATTTTTTCGTTTGTGCGAGGATTTAGAGAAGGAACTGCAGTGCGGTCTTCCTCTGTGAAACAGCTTTGGAAAAAGGTGTTTAGTATTTCAGCTTTACGCCTGTCATCCTCTGTTTCAATACCTTCATCATCCCGGAGTGTCTGGATATGCTGTTTCGATCCACTTACTGATTTAACGTAAGACCAGAACTTTCTAGGATTTTCTGTCAAGTCGGTACATAGGATTTTACTTTCATTCATTTGGATGGTTCCGTCAGTAAGAAAAATTGGATCATTTGGGGGACTAGGAATCCGCATTTTGCGATCGAGAAGTCTCTTCACCCTCAACGGGTGACTGTGTGGTGAGCAGCGTCCAGTCACGGAATAATAGGTACGATATTCCATAATTGCACGGTGGCTACCGAACGATACGTGAAGATTCTGGAAGATGATTTCATCCCCGTTATCCAAAGTGACCCTGATTTCGACAAGATGTGGTTCATGCAAGACGGAGGTCGATCTCATCGAAACAGAAGAGTGATTGATTTCTTGGAAGAGTACTTAAGGGACCGCATTCTGGTTCTGGGGTATACCCAGAGGCCACTGGCATGGACCACGATCGGTGCCATATTCTCCGGATCTGAACACCTCTGCGACTCCTTTTTGTGGGTCTATATTAAAGACAAGGCGTAGAGCAATAGCTCCAAAACCATTGCTGAGCAGGTAACAGCCATTCAGGAGGTCATCGTCAGCATCGATTTTCCGACACTTTAGAGGGTTATGTAGAGCCTCGCTATTTGTCTGCGCCACATCATTGCCAGTGATGACAGACATATCGAACGTGTCATAACCTAAACCCCTAGTATCTGTACTGACGTTGACACGTTGATTAAAGTGTGTGCACGCCGTAGTTTGTAACTAATTTACGTTTTTTTTAAAATGTAGTTCAGTAAATGTCACTGCATATTAGATTCTCAAAGTAAAGAAACTACTGTTCTGTTGGACAGGTTCCATAGTCAAGTCAAATTGTACAGGTTGAGGTATCTCATCTTCTTTTTGCAATCTGACACTGCATAGGTTCTGAACATAGCACTCTTTGCAAAATCTTGAAGAAACAATTTTCTGCGCTCATTTTTGAAGCAGGATCAAACATACAAAGCGCATTGCCTCTTGACAGTACTTTTGAAGTCCAGAATACCCAGGTTAAACAGCGTAGCACTCCGGGAGAAGATGCAGTGATAAAAGGGTACATACACTAGTGGTAACAACACTACATTTGCATGGGATGAAGATATATTGATTCGAAGCGCCACGTAATGAACGAATCTGATATCACGCGTTAAGCATGGAAAAATGAACCGGTAACAACAGTATCTCATTTATTGTATTAATTTCCTATTTTAGAGCATCGTAAAGTTTAGTAACTTAGTAGACAAGAAGACTTCCATGAGTTAATAAACGCACACAAATTTAGGAAGCATTCAACTTAGTGCCTAAAGAAATGCAGTTTTAATGTATGGAGTTAAGCTGATGGTCTAAACACATAAAAATATGGTCGGCGTTTCACTATACCGTGGATGCAGAAGCTCATTCACGTATCGTAAGTTTGGCTATGAAAGAAGTGATCATTTCTGAGCCATCGTCACTATAAATCAGGGGAAACATATCCTAACAGTGGCTGTGGAAGGATTACTGTCATCCTGAGCTATCAACGAGTAGTGTCAGGCAGTGAGATACAGGAGATCGTAAGAGCTAAATTGTGTAGTGATCCATAACCTACAATGACCTTACACTAGTGTTGTGCACGATGCATCAAGATCACCATCAAACTAAATTTGTTTTCATTTGTATTACTAGGAACTGTGCTCTTCCACTAGAATAGTGACATAACTAGCACCATCATCAACCCTGTTCCTCACTGAAGCTTCTGGGTCATGACGGGACAGCCCCATGTCTTGCGAAGCTGCAGTTTCCCTTCGGAATGTCAACATTAAGTGAAATTTGCGTATTAACATAGATTGCAATATTATTCGAACGCTCTTTTGTGTTCTCCCTGCACGACTGCATAACTGAATTTTAGCTGGAGGAAGTAAGACAAACTATGGTGTTGCCCAAGACCATTTTCCCCATAAGTATAGTGGTATGTGATTACTAAAGACTGCAGTCTGGAGAATGAGCGAATATTCAGCCATGTGAGACGGTTAAAAGCTTTAATTTTTCACTGCTGTCTCGCTACACAGGATGATTCCGTTACTTATACAGAGTTGAAGGAGGTGAAGCGTTACATGGAATTTAAAAGCATAGTTTTATTTTACTGTGTAAACACACCCTGCTGAAATGAGGCTTGTATTAGCGGGTGACTAATATTTTTTTCGGAGTCCACAAGTTCACCACGAGTGCTAGATCAATGTAAAGTCATTCAGTGATGATAAGGCCCTGGGTCACCAAACTGCGAGGATGCTGACTGCAACGTTTCAGCACAAGAAGTAGGTGCGGGAAAAACTGACTGGTCAAAACCGATACCGGTATTTTAGGTCTGAATGACAGATATTTGTTCGGTATCGATAGTAACAGGACATTTTTATTTTTCCTTATGTCCAGCTAAAAGATCGATACGCCAATTGGTCATGGCAGAGGTGTTAAAATTGTTGGTTCTTGGATAACAGTTTTTTAAAAATGTTAAATTTCTATTCGTAAAATCTCCATTACTTTGAAATATTAGTTTATTATAGAAAACAGGAAAAGTGTTCAGTTCTATTTTAATAACGCGAAGACAAAAACGAGCAACAAACGCATGACATGAGAATCGGTACAGCACTGCGGCGGCAATAATGTAGCTGTTGTCATTTACTACCCAGAAGCAGCGCTCCTTTTTTTTTGGGAGGAGGGAGAGGGGGGGGGGGGTTAGCAGAGCAGAAGGTGTATTCCATGCTTCCCATTTGTGGCCCAAAGTTATTTATCGTTAGTAGGAAGTTCTGTGGCTTCCGAAGGATTGGTAATATCTTTTGAATGATATTGTTTCTGATGAAGTGAGTTCACTTACAGATCAACACATTATAGAACGAGTAATCATTGACGTACTGGACAATAAATATTGGTCAATGGTTATTTTATTACTGAAATTTTAACTATTGTCGGGTAATTTTACCTGCTAAATGTTCTCTTTTGCCTACTACCCAAACTGCTCATTTGAATTTCTGGAAGACAATTTTTCATCATCAAAAATCAATTGCATTCAAATTCCTATTAAATAATAAATAAACATATGTGACTACAAAATAGGTTTTGCATCCGAAAGAATTAAAGAGGAAGAATGCCACAAATTTTACACAAAAAGCTTATATTTGGTCTGCCATTTCTATGAAACTGTAAAAGAGAAATAACATCAAGGCAACTTTATTAAACTAAAAACTTAACCATTGATACACTGATAATAATAAAAATAGAAAGTAACTGATCTGTTTCCCGTATCTACATAGAACGTCTTTACTTGCCTGTAGCTCTTGAAATGGACAATATAGCACGAAAAATATCCCCGACCACAATATTCGACTAAAATGACTTTTGAGCAGAGTTTCAAAAACATAGAATCGGCAGGAAACTGCTGGCGATTTTTTTGTAGTGTTCAACCTCTCATTCATTTTCGAGAAACGCAGCGAACAATGTACGGACTAAGTTTTCATTCATTTACCTATTGTATTTGTTATTTCGACTGTAGTTATCTTGAAACGTATACCGCAAAAACCTGAGGGAATCGTAGAATTTTTCAGTTTTTGTACGATGTCTACGTTTATTACTGTAAATAAAAATAAAATGGTTCAAATGGCTCTGAGCACTATGGGACTTAACATCTGAGGTCATCAGTCCCCTAGAACTTAGAACTACTTAAACCTAACTAACCTAAGGACATCACACACATCCATGCCCGAGGCAGGATTCGAACCTGCGACCGTAGCGGTCGCGCTGTTCCAGACTGAAGCGCCTAGAACCGCTCGGCCACTCTGGCCGGCAATAAAAATAAGAAGAAACCGAAAATCGGCTATTTTGAGCTGTTTTAACAGTCAGGTTAAAATGGAAATGAAAAGACCGGTACAATTGAAAACTGATAGTTTCGGCGATAATTGTTATCTCTGCCAAGAAGCCCCAGAAATTTTCTTTGTGAGGGTTTGGAGGATGGGGTGACGGAATGGACGGTGGACATCCGGCCGCCCCCTACGACTAAGACCACCAAATACAAATTAACGTACCGAACCCCTCCCACCTGCAGATAAGCACAAAAAAAAAACGAAGATTCGAGATATCCTGGAATGGATGGGCAGTGGCAATGTGGGTGGCTACTGTTGATTTAACATAATTGATTTGTGTTAGGCATTTATGTGTTCGCTGTGCTGTTTTTGCAAATCTCTACTACGCTCTGCTTTGTAAATGCCTGATTGCTTTTATCTGCCGGTGTGTGTCTCTGGAACAGCTGCTTAAGCTTAGTAATTAGCATCCCCAAAACCTGGTAGCTCTTTAGGATCTAAAAGTCAACGAGTGGCTTCAGCTAGAAATGATCAGCTTAAGAAACTTGTGGACTTCCTTCCTCGCAGAACTGAGGTCTGATGTCAGCGGCGTTGTTAAACGCTGTTAGCGTGACGCCTCCTGAAGGGGGACAACGTTCTGTGTGCTGGCTTAACTACACATCACTAAAACCAGTTTGCATCCCGTACAGCTCTAACGCAATGAAGAAACAAACTGACAGCAATAAATAAAGGAATAACCTGTACTCCACAGGGTTTCCCTTAATTTAGATGTGTTTGTCCTGGTCCATCGAAAATAAACCCCTTTGTAGTTGTCGTGCCTTGGCACTGCGATGTCTGCTGTCAGTTTCTCTTTTGAAGGTTCGTAAAGGAGGCACCTCTTTCTTTGTGCTTTGTCCGGCGGAAGACGAAAGCAAGTGGAGGTCAGGCCGCCACAGAGAGCGGCACAAAAGAGAGCGAAGGGCGTATCATCAGGTAATAGCTGCCCCGGCGCCTACCTTGCGCAGAACACTGCCTGTCCCCCATTTTGCCGAGGTAATAGCTGGCACCTCAATAGAAAGACGAGCGTCTCGACCGCGGAGCACGCGCTGAGCAACTTCAGACGCCGTCTCTATCCGTAGCACCTCCGCCTGCCATTGTCCTCCTCCTTCTCATCCGCCTCTGATCTCTTTCTCTGACAGGCACGCCAGTGCGTACACAACTTCATACAGTAGGTGAGAGTATCGCGTTAGCGGTGGAGAAGGAGTAACAGCAGATATGGTCGGTAAGGAACATCGTCGGATGTAGGAAGCGGGGGGAAAGGGAAGGGCAGGCCAAGGCTTTTAGCTTCACCCCTCCCACCCCCAGCAGCACAGGGACCAAAGTTGAAAATGCGGGCCTCGTAACTTAGCCTAAAAATAATGTACTTTTCTCCAGTTTTCCAACAGCCCTAAATGTAGTAACACTGGTTATTGGTAACAAAAAGCACCATAAACAGTTTAATTATGTAGTAATATAGGCTGAAGCGTCACAGAAAGTGGTACAGGCATGCCTATTCAAATACAGAGATATGTAAACAGGCAAAATACGATGCTCGCTGCCGGCAATGCCTATGAGAGAACAAATGTCTGGCACAGTTGGATCGGTTACACTTGCTACAATGGCAGGTTATCAAGATTTGAACGTGATGTTGTAGTTCGGTGCACGAGCGATGGGACACAGTATCTCCGAGATAGCGATGAAGTGGTGATTTTCCCTTACGACCTTTTCACGAGAGTACCGTGAACATAGTGTCTTGAAAGGAGGATATAAGATGGACATCAACAAAAGCAAAACGCGGATAATGGAATGTAGTCGAATTAAGTCGGGTGATGCTGCGGGAATTAGATTAGGAAATGAGACACTTAAAGCAGTAAAGGAGTTTTGCTATTTGGGAAGGAAAATAACTTATGATGGTCGAAGTAGAGAGGATATAAAATGTAGACTGGCAATGGCATGGAAATCGTTTCTGAAGAAGAGAAATTTGTTAACATCGAGTATAGATTTAAGTGTCAGGAAGTCGTTTCTGAAAGCATTTGTATGGAGTGTAGCCATGTATGGAAGTGAAACATGGACGATAAATAGTTTAGACAACATGAAGTGAAAGTGAAACATGGATGATAAATAGTTTAGACAAGAAGAGAATAGAAGCTTTCGAAATGTGGTGCTACAGAAGAATGCTGAAGATTAGATGGGTAGATCACATAACTAATGAGGAGGTATTGAATAGGATTGGGGAGAAGAGAAGTTTGTGGCACAACTTGAAGAAGAAGGGATCGGTTGGTAGAACATGTTCTCAGGCATCAAGGGATCACTAATTTAGTATTGGAGGGCAGCGTGGAGGGTAAAAATCGTAGAGGGAGACCAAGAGATGAATACATTAAGCAGATTCAGAAGGCTGTAAGTTGCAGTAGGTACTGGGAGATGAAGAAGCTTGCACAGGATAGAGTAGCATGGACAGCTGCATCAAACCAGTCTCAGGACTGAAGACCACAACAACAACAACAACCGTGAACATCAGGAATCCGGTAAAACTTCAAATCTCCGACATCGCTGCGGTCGGAAAAAGATCCTGCAAGAACGGGACCAACGACAACTTAGAGAATCGTTGAACGTGACACAAGTGCAGCCCTTCCGCAAATAGCTGCAGGTTTCAATGGTGGGCGATCAACAAGTATCAGCGCGCGAACCATTCAACGAAACACCATCGATGCGGGCTTTCCGACCCCAAGGCCCACTCGTGTACCCTCGATGACTGTACGACACAAAGCTTGGGCCCGTCAACACCGACATTGGACTACTGATGACTGGAAATATGTTTCCTGGTCGGACGAGTCTAGTTTCAAATTGCATCGAGCGGATGGACGGGTAGGGGTAGTAGAGGCAGCCTCATGAACCAGTGGACCCTGCAGGAGACTGTTCAAGCAGGTGCAGACTCTGTAATGGTGTGGGGCGTGTGCAGTTATCCCAGATACGTCTGGATACGACTCTGACAGGTGACACGCACGTAAGCATCCTGTCTGATCACATGCATCCAGTCATGTCCATTGTGCTTGGGAAATTCCAGCACGACAATGCGACACCTCAAACGTCCTGAATTGGTGTAAAGTGGCTCCAGGAATTTCTCTTCTGAGTTCAAACTCTTCCTCTGGGCAGCAAACTCTCCAGACAAGAACATCATTGAGAATATCTGGGGTGCCTTGCAAAGTGCTGTTCAGAAGAGATCTCCACTCCCTCGTACTCTAACGCATTTATGGACAGTCCTGCAGGATTCATGGTGTCAGTTCCCTCCAACACGACTTCAGACATTAGTCGAGTCCATGCCACGTCGTGTTGCGGCACTTTTGCGTGGGGGCCCTACACGATATTAGGCAGGTGTACCAGTTTCTTTGGCTCTTCAGTGTACGATAGCTTCAGATCACTGGAAAATTTCTTTCCAACGCCCCACCACACTCCTGGTAAGGCAGTGTAGCTTCGAACGTGGTCTAGTAACTGGATGCCATTTGAACCTTCTAAAGACATTGGTAATGTGACCCTGAAGTGGAAACGCAAAGGAACAACCGCAGCCAAACCAAGAACGGATCTCGTTTACTGACAGTCACGGATCGTCGAGCATTGTGGAGGGGGCTCTAAGAAATCGCGTGAAATCAGCGGAAACAATCTCTCGAGACTTCCAAATTGTTACCATTGGCCTAGCTAACACGGTGACTGTGGGCGAGGTGTTAAAAATAATTGGGTACAATGGTCGAGGAACTATGCATAACCCACACATTTCTGTGTTCACTGCTAAATGACGCTTGAAGTCGTGCATAGAGTGAAACCAACGGACACTTGATAAACGAATAATTTAGAGTGATGAATAACGCAATCCGATGGAACGGTTTGGGTTTGGCGATTGCATAGAGAATATCACCTTCCCCCCTCCCCATCAGGTGAAGTGCAAACAGTAAAGTACAGAGGAGCTGGTATTACGGTATTGGGGTGTTTTACGTGGTTAGGGTGTGGTCCCCTTACATAAGTAAACACTAAATATGGAAGTACATGAACACAATTTACGGCATTGTGTATTGCGTGCACGTTACGGTTGAGTGTGTTCACCTTTCGCTAACACTATATCTTGTACGACTGTCGTCACTATCTCAAAATTATATTTTAAGTTGGGCGTTTATCAAAACTGCTTTTAGGCCCACTTTCATAATTCATTTTACACGAGGTTGTGCTTTGACTTTTATGGAGGGTAGAAACGTTGTTTCATATATAATTTCTACAGTATTACCTCTTCTTATAATAACTTCGTTTTTATAGTCAAAGCAAGTTTTATGTGTAAATTTGAACACAATTCTGTTTTCCACTTCGAAGCTGTGTCTATTACTTTTGCGAGGTTAACTGAATGGACTACAGAAAGTGCTGGAAATCTCTGAATGCTATATGCCACAAAGCGCTTTCTGCATGTATCAGTGCTTCGTGGTTTAGTAATACGACGTTCTCCATAGAGATCTATATGGTTGCCGCAGGTTGTATTGGCACCTACAAGGCTTCGAGTGTTATTTATAACATACATATTGATTTGAAAATCATTTCAAATGCCAGCCCACGCTTTACTGTAGTAACTAAAGAATTGAACTTCCCACAGAATCATCGTCCTCTAGCAGCTGACGTCTCATTGTCACAAATGAGATCACCACAGTATATTTTCCCGTCGTCAGGGGTTTGTATTTTGTGCTTCATGTGTAATTTCTTGTTCAAGAGGACTTTGTCGTAAAATTCGTTTAAATGTGACATTTTCTGTTTTCTACTCCATAATGTACTTTGGACTTCTCTGAACATGTTGGTATATAATACATTAAAACCAGACAATTGTGAGACCTTCAAATAATATTTTGAATGTTGACGTGTGACTGTTAAGTTCCGCAGGCAGCATATACCACTATAGTTGAGCAGTCACATCTTGGAAACTACACAGTCTAGAAGGCTGTGAATCGCTTTGTTCTGTGCCTACTGCTACGTCTCAGAAGTTGGCAATACGAATAAACAAATCAGTCCTTTGTTTCTGATACTAGTGTTCGTTGAACGTAGTGTGATTATCGGATATTTTCGTAGTAAGCTAACTTCTATTGCTTTTTATACGTAAATAAAATGACTAAGCGTAAAAGAAATGGTAACAATTTTAGAGAAGGTGAAAAGAGCTGTGTGGAGCACTTCCTTTCGTCGAATATCAACCGATAAAAAGCCATGTTATGTTTTGTGTCCACCTCCACCAAACGCTTTGTGTAAATATAGGCAAGCTGTATTTTCTGGCACCCTGTGTTACACATAAACATTCTCCTCCTTTGGCAGTAATGGAGGAAATCAAACCTATTTACAGAGATTTGGAAAATGCTGAGCTACTAAAGAAGTGTTACATGAGAAGACCCAGAATGTGAATGAGTCCTTCAATAATGTTGTGTGGTGCCGTGAGCCTAAAATGTACTTGTTGGTCTTGTGACTCTAAAGTTAGCAGTGTCTGATGCTGTAATAACTTTTAATGGTGGGAACTATGAAAGACTTAAGGTTCTGGAGCAGTTAGGGGTAAGATTTGGACAGAACAAAGCTAAAGGACTGCAGAAACTGGATGAGCTTCGTGTACGTGAAGCAGAGTTAGCTGCTCAGCAAATGACTAAAGAAGCAAGAAAGAAAAGAAAAGCACTGGGCTGTTGTGACACTGAAGAAGGCAGAGACTATGGGCCAGAGCAGTTCTAGTGCATAAAAGACGCAGAAATGTATGTATAGGAATACGTAGTAAAAATGTTTTAAACCTCAAGATCTCAAGATCTCTGATCTATATTTTTTCAATAAATGACCCGTTTTCTAAAAAAGTACTAATGGTACAGACATGAAATTTTCACAGCATGCCAAGTGTGAGATTCAACACATATGGAACTAGAATAATTAAAATGTTCTGAGTTGTTTTGTTTTTATGTTCATTTATATACAAATTTCTGTCAAAAAATTGAGAGTTTGAAGAAAAAAAGATAACATGATTCACAATACAATTTTAATAATAATTCTAGTTCAGTGTATCTAGAAAGGTACATTCAATAATTATGGGAAACCGTAAGTTGGTGTCTTAAAAAGTTTCAAAGATAATGGGTCACAAAATTCGATAATTTAGCACTGGCGGCACAGGACATACAATGAACCCTTAATAGGCGACTAGAAACGAGTGCGTCACAAATGGTTAACTTACAAGACATCTTCGCATAGATTTTGTCGAAAGACGGTTTATACGCAGATGCTTATTTTTTGTTCGATCTTTTCACACGATAAGGGAAACAGTTTCGCTCTTATACGCCATATCACAAGTTTTTTTACTTAAACATGCAGTCTCGTTTATAACGTGTCAGTGTTGTGGCGTTCTGCGATGTGTTTCATTTTACGAAGAATACACCCCTTAATCGTTTTTAGAACTCATTCTGCGTCCCTTCTGATTCGTTTTTATTGCATTATCTCGTTTTCCAGCTGAGAACCGGAATGCTCACTGCTACGGGTGTATAAAAAAAAAAGCCCCGTACTGTACTTAGCCCATCATTAATGAAGACACCAAACGTTCTACCTTTTGCTCGTTTAATGGTTGAATACAAGTTATCCGAATGTCTATCATTCATTCGTTAGGGGAGTACTGTTTTTCAGTACAAAATCTACACAACAAGTGAATGAAGGTGTCATACGACGCGAAGATGGTCGATGTCTCGGTTGCGGCTCTTTGGAACGGGGCTGGGGCTATAAAAAAGGGAGCCGCGTTGAGGGGGTGCGAAGGGTCGTGCGGCTATTCCGGCGCCCTCCCCAAATCCACAGGGACATTATTCAGTGTTTGGGGTTCTTTCGAGGGGCATCTCACCACCGTAACCTGATCTCGACGAAATATTCTCGTGGAACCACCGCAGACACGTGAAGAATACCTCATTCCGTCCCTTACTTTTGCCTGAGAGGAATATCATGTTCGGCGGCGCTTCCTTTCGGCTCGCTGACGATAGACGAAGGCCTGCGTTATTACCAACGAACCACACGAGAATGTGTACGAGGAATTATCTGCGAATGAACTTGATATCAGACCTGATCTATAGACAGAATAACATAAAAACTACACTCTAAGACGGAAAAACGGTGCATCACGAAGGAATTATCAGAATGGGACGGAAATAAGTACATGCAGTGTACATGTTCAGACGAACGACTACAATTTCAGAAAAACTGAATGATGTATTCAAGAGAAAGAGCTACCCCAACTCCGGTCCTCTAGAAAGCAGCTGTTTTGCTTGACATTGATTGACAGAGTGGCTGGATGTCCTGAGAGATATCGTGACAAATACTGGGCGGCTGGTGCGTTAGATCTTCAAAATCCAGAGCTGACTGAGGGCCCCGTCCACAACGCTCCAAACGTTCTCAATTTGGCAGAGATCCGGTGACCCTGCTGTCCAAGGTATGGTTTGGCAAACGCAAAGGCAAACAGTAGAAACTGTCGCTGTATGCGTGTGGGCATTATCTTGCTGAAACGCAAGCCGAGGATGGTTTGCTATGAAGGGCAAGAAAACGTGCCGTAGAATACCGTCGACGTACCGCTGTGTTGTAAGGCTCCCGTGGATGATAACCAGAGGGGTCCTGATAGGAGAAAAAAAGGCGGGCGACAGTCAGTTTTGTACCCCAGCACTGTTCGAGTCATCCCTAGTCACGTCCTCGACCTGAAATATCAGTGATTGGAGTAGATGTATCTTCACCGATGAGTCTCGCTTCGAACTGAGCCCCGACGACTAGTGAAGACGTGCCTGAAGACGCCCTGGGCAGCGCTGGAACATACGGCCCGACAGCTAGGAGCGATGGCTGCAGTGCCAATTCTTTTCGTAGCAGGAAACTTTTCGTTGTCATCTGCGGCACCCTTAGAGCACAGCGGTACGCCGACGATATTCTACGCCCCGTTTTGTTGCCTATGATGTCAAGCCATCCTGGGATTACATTCCAGCAAGGTAATTCCCACTCATACGCGGTGCGAGTTTCTACTGCTTGTTTTCGTCCTTGCCAAACCTTACCTTGGCCGATAGTGTCGCCGGATCTCTCCCTAACTGAGAACGTCTGGTGGTGATGGTGGTGGTGGTTAGTGTTTAACGTCCCGTCGACAACGACGTCATTAGAGACGGAGCGCAAGCTCGGGTTAGGGAAGGGTTGGGAAGGAAATCGGCCGTGCCCTTTCAAAAGAACCATCCCGGCATTTGCCTGAAATGATTTAGGGAAAACACGGAAAACCTAAATCAGGATGGCCGGAGACGGGATTGAACCGTCGTCCTCCCGAATGCGAGTCCAGAGAACGTCTGGAGCATCATGGATAAGACCAACCAGCTCAAGACGATCTAACGCGCCAGTTGGACAGAATTTGGCATGATATCTCTCAGGAGCATCCGATAACTGCGTCAATCAACGCCAAGTCGATAACTCCTCGCATAAGGACCAGAGATGGACCAACACGTTGTTCAAAAAATGGTTCAAATGGCTCTGAGCACTATGGGACTTAACATCTGTGGTCATCAGTCCCCTAGAACTTAGAACTAATTAAACCTAGCTAACCTAAGGACATCACACACATCCATGCCCGAGGCAGGATTCGAACCTGCGACCGTAGCGGTCACGCGGTTCCACACTGAAGTGCCTTTAACCGCACGGCCACACCGGCCGGCAACAAGTTGTTAATTTGCTCAATCTGTGAAGCTCTTTCTCTTTATTAAATCAACCATATTTCTGAAATTATAAGTATTTGTTCGTACATTTAAATCACGTACACCGATTTCCGTCCTATTCGGATAATTCCATCGAGGTACGTAATTTTTTTCCGTCTTAGAGTGTACGTTCACGCTCCAAGTTCACTGGTCGCTTTGGAGAGCTGCAGATGAATAAGTACCAGAGCGGGCACGTGACCCTCCATTGGTGATTTAGATCATGGCATTGATGTGCGTATGTCAGTTGGTTGTACGGTACCAGCGCAGTGACACCGGGGGATATGGGGACGTGACGGAATCGCAGAAATGAGCTATCGTATTTCGACGGTGTTGCCATGACCACACCGTGAGTGAAGTTTTCCTGTTTGTTGGTATAACAATGCTGGCTGTTCTACCTAATAGTAGATCACTTTTAGCTACGTAGTGTGGCATAAAACAATGGTCGTAAGAAGATTCTACCCGACAGGGACCAGAGAAGAATATCACGCGTTCTCAATGACTGTCGCTTTCAAAAGCGACAGAATTGCTCTTGTCAGTGAATTATGGTCCATCTCAGCCAGTTTCCGAGATGACACTGCAAAGGGAACAGCATGCAGTGAAGCTTTTGAGTCGGGTACCTCGTCAAAGGCGATTGCTTATGGTGGTACATAAAGCTCCACGTCTTTAGTGGGTCAAAGGGCGCAGAAAATTCGGATTAGTTTACTAGAGGCATGTAGTTTGTGCGACTGGCCGTAATTTTCCCTCTCTTCAAATGGCGCAGAATGTAGTATGCACCAGTGAATCATTGAGGCGAAGGCGGACCTATAGCCAATGAATGAGATATGTAACTATGTCAGTCTATATTTTTTCTATTAGATGAGCAAGAATAATTCCTTTTAGATTACTATTGCAACATTTCAGTTACTGACAGTCACTTTCTCAACGGTGTGGAGTATAGTTTATAACACGTGTTCATCAGGCTTATATTAGTAATTTTTTGGTGATATTTAATGCTCCAGTTTTCCAGAGACCATTTCAAGTTTCAGATATCTATGATAAATATTTGCAGACTGAAGCAACGAATGAAAATTTTTACCAAAGCCGGTATTCGAACCCGTGTCTCCTGTTCACTAGGTAACCACGCACAGTGGTCTTGCACAGCTGCACAGACCACCCTTGGACCCCTCCCTCCTGTGCTGAAGCATGAATGGGCATTGAATCGAGGAGGGAGGCCCGATAGGGTGGTTTATGTAGTTGTCTGAAGCCACTATGCCAGGGTGACATAGAGGTTAGCGCGTCTACCTAGCGAGCAGGAGACACGAGTTCGAATTCTGCCTATGGTACAAATTTTCATTCGATGCTTAATGCGATGACAGTCGCTCTTTCCCTCTCCAAGCATTAATCCCGACTTGGCGGGGTCTGCTGTTATGGTTAACCGGGTTTGGCGTGTTAATTGTTAAGGGGTGGCCCTATGTCCTTCCTGTCGCCAGCTCGTACCCCCCCTCCCACCCTCCCCCCCATCCCCAGGACGGAATCAGTGTACCCCAATTGTCGGCGTCTAGTGTAAATCATGAAATAGTGCGAACGTGCTTCAAATGTCTGCGAGCCGTGTAACTGATGCGGAACGTGGGGACCAGCCCGGCATTCACCTAGCAGGATGTGGAAAATCGCCTAAAAACCACATCCAGGTCGTTAGTCGGCCGGGCGAATTCCATCCGGGGCCGGCGCGCCTACCCGAGTCCAGGAAGCTGCGCGTTAGCACTCTCGGCTACCCTGGCGGGTACTTAATGCAATGACAGTATGAGGAAATATCCGAATCACACTTTGCAAAGCGTCGAAATGGTATTTGAATATTTGTTTCTTTTTTCATATAATCATTATGCTTGAGGTCAAGAAATTGTCCGTTACAAAAATTCATTGGAGGATATCGTTCTTTTACATTTTTTCATGTAATGAGAATCATACAGCTAACCAGTTGAACGCCAAAAGTTTATTCATACCTTTACTCAGGTTTCAAGATATAAACATGTCTTCCTCAGAAGAAGTAATAATACTTGTTACACATTGTTTGAAAAGAGAAACGAAGCCGCAAGGCTGAAACAACAGTAAAATGATCCATATAAATGCTATGTCTGTTTGTGTGTGTATGATGCACGCCGTTCCTTGATTTTACATGGATCATTTTAATGTTGACTAAGCCGCATGGATGTGCCACAGCTTTTGTATGGATAGTTTTACTGTCGACTAAGCGTTATGGTTTTGTTGCTTTTTTCATACAACATGTACGAATACATGAGTTATTTCTTCTTCTGAGGAAGACAGGTATATCTGTCAAAACTTAGATAAAGTTTTAAAAAAACTTTCGGCGTGTAATTGGTTGGCCGTTTGCTCCCATTGTATACATAATTCCACAGTGCCTGATTGCTGCCGTATTCAACATTTTATATATTTCCTTAATAAAACTGCTCCGTATAAAAGCATAAAATTGCATGACTTTTGCATTTTTGATCGAGTAATTGCAACGTAACTTGACGCAAGCGAAACGGTAGTGAGCAGTTTCTGCTGTTCTAAGCTATAAATGTACTCCCACTTACTCTCAAGGAAAGTAGACATTCTCGAGAAACATAAGGTTCTGCAGGGGTTAAGCGGCGCGAGCGCACGAATACGTTAGAATTGCGTGACCTCCGCAATTCGCGGTTGCGCTGACGAGCTGAGGACTTTCCTCTGACGTCACCGATATATTTACATTGTTTCGAAAGGTTTGTTTGTCAAGGTGAATTTAGCTTTCCTTGCGACGTCAGCAGTTTTACCTCATCGCCGCATTTTGTAGACGTGCTGTCTCACATCAATCACAAAAGATTTGTTCTGTGATCTTTTTTCATGCCATCACTAACAGCAAACAGCATGAACAACCAACAACACCATGATGTAGCACTAACAGTGCCACTAGCAGCATTGATAATCATAACGATGACGTTAATTGATTGTGTTTCCACATTTAGCATATTACTCCATTTTCCCTTCTGTTTGCAGCGTTAGATGTTTTAGAAACGTATACTGATTTCAAGCGGCAAATCCGCAGGTTTTGATAGACATTGATGTGGATATCGTACTAATATCAAAAAATAAGAAACTGAGGGAATTTGTTATCCTGTCAGGTTTAAAGGAACTGAGGACAAAGCATGAAAATTGAGGACTGTCCCCATAGAATGAAGACCTCTGGTCACCTTAGCTCTTGATGATTAAAAGTATAATACGAGAGTTGCATTGTTGTGACGTTGGTTGTTAGTGGTGATGGTGGAGGGGGAGGGGGGCAAGATATCGGGTAGACCGATGGAGTAAAAAAGAGGGGACGTCATGTTTCATTTTCCCATTTTTTTTATTTTTTTTATTTTTTATTTTTATTTATTTATTTATTTTATTTATTTATTTTTTTTTTGTCGTCAGTCTACTGACTGGTTTGATGCGACCCGCCACGAATTCCTTTCCTGTGCTAACCTCTTCATCTCAGAGTAGCACTTGCAACCTACGTCCTCAATTATTTGCTTGGCGTATTCCAATCTCCGTCTTCCTCTACAGTTTTTGCCCTCTACAGCTCCCATAGGGCGGCAAAACAACTAGCGACAAACCTGAATATGCATGAACTCCCAAGTATGCTTTCCTTTTCAGCAATTGCTGCCGGAAATAAGCAACATTTAAACGTGTACGCTTTGTAAACACAACTACATACATATGTTGAAATCAACGTATTTTGTTGATTAAAAGTTATTGAGAAATCATTAAACTTTTTAGTGAGTAGGAGGACTAGGTGTGAATTGGTGGAAGGAGAAAGAATGGGGCAGTTAATGAAGGTGAGAGAGGAGCTGGGTGAGACACCATCTGCCCGGGAACTGCGACTTGGGGAGGGGAGCCTTGTGGCGGAGACTCCACTGCCCGCAAATTGGCTTAACGCAAACGCAAGAAACTCCTTCCAGAGAACTGGCCGCGAGGGTATTGCAGCGCAAACTTGGTTAGCGAGCAGAAACTAATCCGGAATTCGCAGCTCAAAGTGCTACACAATGGAGCGGTTTTGGGTGATGCTGCACAGTCCACAACGCACCCCTCCAATATCTGCTTTGGAGGCGGTTAGTAACACCGTTTGCTCTACCACTCCACCAGGATCTGCAGGCACGGAATTCAGAGGTGCTGCAAGCTAGCTCGATTTCTTTGCAAGAAGATAAATATGCTGTTACTCTTAGGTGATATGATGCCCCTGATGAATAATAAGAGAAACCAGACCTGTACATGATGATGTCCTAATTTTATACCCGTCTGTCTAGTCTCGGTTGCAGTTCGTGATATAGAACACGGGGAGTTTTGTTACAAAGACTTTTAAGTCATTAAGAATAGTGGTAATGGTGAGAGTTGCACATTCGCATAAATTACGGCAGGTGTTTCTCCATAGAACTGCTGTACCCAATCGCGTTATTTCATAGTCATTAGGGAAACATTATAACAGAATAGAGATAACAATGTTTGAAGAACAAAGTGGTTAAAAAATAGGATACATTGTCAGTCATAATGAAAGAAGAGACCATTAACTGTGGCACTAATATACAGCCTGCAGTGTAGCACACATTAATACATCAAGTAGCGGAAGTAATTATATCACATTGAACAGCTGCGATATTTCAAAATTTTATCTGCAATCTATATAAATAAAATTGTAAATGTTCGTTTGAACAAAATCGTTAATCTTGGAAGATTTGTTTGAAATTTTCACACAGTCACGCATTCGAATATACCTAAAGGAGCGCCATATGGATTACAAGTATGATTATTTTAATAATAGGTATAAGTTGTCACTAAAAATCTCATCTTCATTTGTTCAAAATCATAAATTTCCGAAAGTTCTTCACATAACTTTTGAAAAAACGTTGCATTCGAATACGCTAGTGTTTTACTTATCAGTTTTTTTTTTCAAAATACACAATATAGAAATAAATACGTGGCATATAAAGAGTAAACGTTATTACCAAAAGTTTCGAAAAGTTCTTTACCGATTTACTTCAGATTTTTATACATTACGCTACTGAACATTAGGTGGATATCGGATACATATTTTTAATGTATATTTAATATAAAATATATAATAGTGCAACGTTGTTAGTAAACAGGACAGTTTTATTAATGGCTTATGAATTTGCACTAACAATAAACAACCCTCAGGGACAGCGACAGGAGGAGGAAAGGAAATGGACCGAGGGAGGGGATGAAATATACATAGAGAGAGGAATGGAGGAGATGGACAGAGGGGGCATGAGGAGAGAGAGAGAGAGAGAGAGAGAGAGAGAGAGAGGAGATGGAGGAGGAGAAGAGAGGCCTAAAAGGGAGGGAATTGACAGAGAGGGAGAGAGAGAGAGAGAGAGAGAGAGAGAGAGAGAGAAAGAGAGAGAGAGAGGCAGGAGGATATGTAGAGAGATGGGGAGGAGAAGATGGACAAAGAAGGGAGGCGGAGGTGGTAGAGAGGGGAAGAGAGAGAGAGGGGGCAGGAGAAACATGGGGGGAGGGGGAGGGCAAGATCGACAGAGAGAGGGGGTAGGAGGTAATGGACAGAGTGAGAGAGGGAAGGATGAGAAGATGGACAAAGAGAAGAGGAGAGGGAAATGTGCGGTGACAACGTGGGGGGGGGGGGGGGGGAGAGGAGATGAGGATGTAAATACAATTCCCATACATATTAGAAACTTGTGCGTTCTCTTTTCTTTTTCCATTTAATCAGACTGAGAGAAAGCAATGCCTGACCGGGAACACTTACTAGGGTATATTAATATGCGTGACTAAAGGAAACGAAGAGTGCAAATGAGTGGTAACGGAGGTGCATCATCAATCAAATTATAACAGAGAGTATGAGATAGTCTGTCAGTCTGTCAGAAGCCTTTGAAGTGAATGTGTTCTGGTGAAATGCTGCACGAACAAGAAAAACATGGAACAGCAGCAAACAATCATATCTGACGTGGCAAATTTCAACCATGCAAAATGTTCAGAAAAGTAAAATTGGGCATTTCGCAAAACGAAAAAAGATAGTGTCGTATGTATTCACTGTCAGCGAATCACAGCTGGAATCGATCAATACCAAGTGTTGTTGTAACGTGTTCTTGTGATATGAAATGTAACTAGCACATATTTCCAGTCGTAGGTAATGCATCAGGCAGACTTCATTTCATTGCTAGGATGCTGGTGAAATGCAGTCTGTCTCCAAAGGAGGTCGTTTACCAAAACTCGTACGATCTGTCGTAGAATGTTGCTGAAATGCATACCGCCCATACCCAATAGGACTAATCATCATCAGTTATCTGCTATATTAGCAGGTCCTTTCCCTCTCCATTTTCTGCGATCCATTGCTTCCTTGTTAAGGCTGCTGTATGTTGTACCATCCATCATGTCATCCAGTATCTGGAATCTCTTCCTTCCTCGCTTCCTTTTCCCTTCTACAATAGGACTACATCTACATGATTTGTTAGCTATTCACAATAAATTGCCTGGCAGAGGAAACTGAAGGTATACAAAAAAGAGCTGCACCATAGGTATTTTTGATGCTTTGAAAAGCATAACGGGAAGATAAAAAGTTCAACTGTTCGACTCTTGAATTCGGATGCAAACTATTGAAAATGTGTCTTTGTTTCGTCCACAGCATCCAGTCGTAGAATCACATAATTGTGACGGTCTCACACTTCGCGCCATTTAGAACACCACATATGCGATATCGTCCAGTGTAAGGTTTAGAGATGACACTAGACGCGAATCACGTTCGCATGTTGCTACGCTGTCAACGCCTTATGACAGACACGTCAGACAACTCATGAACGACGACGTCTGTGGGCACCAAATGGCTAATGAATCACCGCTGGAACGTAGGCTTGCCTTCTGCTGCATCAAATACTAATGAGACAGCTGTCGTAGCAATGATTCGGTCATTATTCATCAGACAGAGTGATAATGCGTAGCCACCACCCATCACACTGCGGCAGTGGTGGCATAGCACACTGCGCCCGCGAACTGAACGGCATACGTCACGTCCCCAGTGCTGAACCGCTGAAACAGCGGCCGATGCCTGTAGCAGAAAAGGTACCGACTATTGCAACATCCACTTGCGAATGTCAGGCAGGGTGACAGCCTGGTGTTTTTCATCCCTTGTCCACAACTTCGACGCATTTATTGGAATTGCGGCAGCGACTGAACTACGTATATTCCATAAACAAGTTCTAATTTGGGTCAGATGATGTCAACAAGTCGTATTATTCTTTTTACCATGCAAAGTACTGGAATTCATACTTGTTCTTCTCGTGACCGGAAGTTCAACAGCGTGACGAGTATCTTCAAGCTTCAACATGGACGGGACTGTTATATTCATCAGTTCCAGATAGCTGACTTGAATGTACGGAAGATATGGTCGAAAATACACTCTCGTTGAAAAGTAACAATGTGCTAATATTCCATCTGCGTTTCTTTTTTGGACAGAGGACTGGGATTTCACGTCCCGTCGATGATGAAACATGAGAAGGATTCTGAATTGGCAGACGCTCGAAGATGGACGCAAACTATCGCATTAAAGCCGATTTACAAAGTTCCAAGAACCAGCATTACGCGAGGAATATATTTTAATGCGCTAAGAGTTGTTTAAGCAATCCCTGTTCCCGCACTCTATACGCGGATGGAATAGGTTACTTCTAATAAATTGTACAAGGGGAAGTACCCTCTGGCACGCACTTCACAGTGCTTTGTAGAGTATAGATGTAAATAAGTATACTTGCAGAAGCTCAGACGGGCCAAGAATAGGGAAGGATATCGCCCTTCTCATTCTCAATTGAACCACAGCGGCTTTTGTCTGAACCGCCTTAGGGAAACCATGGAAAACGTACAGCATGATGCCCAAAGGAGCAGGGGGGGGGGGGGGAGATAGAGAGAGAGAGAGAGAGAGAGAGAGAGAGAGAGAGAGAGAGAGAGAGAGAGGACAGGGTTGAATACCGGTTCTCCCAAATAGGAGCCCAGTGGCATAACCGAGGCCAATCTCTTCTCTGTATTCGTTCTTGAATTCAAGTACACAGCTATAAAAGGGAGACATCAAACTGCTGCGCAACAGAACTCATGGACTTGTTTTGCATAATTTTGAGAACGGCTTCGGCCCCCGCTAGCTGAGTGGGTAGCGCAGCGGAATGCCATGCCAAAGGGCCCAGGTTCGATTTCCGGATGGGGCAGGAGGTTTTTCTCTGCTCCTGGACTGGGTGTTGTGTTGTCGTCACCATCATTTCTTCCCCATCTCCGACGTCCAATGTGGCATCGAATGCAATAAAATAAGTACTTGCTCTCGGCAGCCGAACTTTCCCGAATGGGGGACTCCCGGCCCACAATGCAGTATGCTAATTTCCATTTTTCAGTTCGGCTTATTATTATAGGTCATTAATGATCTTGAGTGATGCTGTTGTGAAAAATAACTATGGGTGTATATGGCATGGAGGGGACATTAATGTTTAAGAAACACTAATATTTAAGGAAGCTCTTACTTAAATACATATATGATGATGACTTTTTCAAAGTGAACATTCTCTGTTTGGTGAAGATGACAAATCAACCAAGTTGGTAAGCATAATAGAGCTTAGGCATAAATTTTAAATAAATTCCATGTTTGTATAGTGGAACAGTCTCATACAGACTTCACTTGTAAATTTTCCTCTCCTATGTGGTCATTTTCAAGATAGACTACGTCAGTCATAGCAAGTATAAAGCAATGATTGGCGACTCCAAGGCGTGTTGTGTGCACCACGACCAAATAGTGGATAGAATTGGAAGGAAAATCAGCATTGGCCGTATATTGTTGTTTTATTGGCAGAAAAATCGATTTTCGGTCACTCAGCGATCGCTCTAAGCTTGTGGTTATAGCTTGATACCAGTACCTACCAATTTTAATTGTATATTACAGCACTGAGGATGATCACTAAGTGACCGAAAATCTACTTTGCTGTTAATAAAACAACAAAATACGGCCAATGCTGATTTTTCTTCCAAGTATAAAGCATGTAAAACAGTGCTGAGAGTGATCAGATTTGACAAGAAAGAAATAAAAAACATCATTACATTCGACGCTGCCGCTACTAGCAGCTTGAATTGTTAGCTTTTGTAACGTCTAACCGATCGTAAGTGCCCTGTGTGTACCGTTTCATTAAACATTTTCATGAATTTCCAATGAACTATTCGCTGCTCTTAAGACACTGCGCTAGACCAGGCCTGTTCACAAGGCTGCTACGTGAGCAAGGACGCCCACGCTCACTCGCCACTTGTACGGTGAGTGCTTGCTGTAAAACGGGACGGCCATACGTCATTACGTAGTGCCGGGGAATGCAACCGTGTGCGGTGCCTTCAGATGAATAATCTTAGGTGCTGGGTAGTAGACGCCAACGTATGTACTTACGGCTCAGTGCTTAAACTGGAGCGTGGTTTTCTTAAATTCGTTGGAAAGTAGCTTGATGCCCACATTCGGAACATCAAAGCGTAAGTCAGACACCACAGAATCATTCTGCAACACAGTGGTGCTGCATGTTCACTGACAGTTTACAACTTAAAAGCATATCTTCTACTTAGAAATGCTCAGGAAGAAGTACCAGCCGCTGATGATTTCGTAAAAAGCAAAATATGTAATATTCATTGACATCACGTATTTTTACATTTAACGTTTACTGAAACGGACTTGAGATACAAGATTATGTCAATTTAAATTTCGCCCTAAAGCTGCCTTCTTTATAAGACAGCTTAACTCATAAGAAATACCATTTTTCATACTTAACTACCCCATGTCCTCCGCTTCGTCAAAACGTACACAGGTTTCATTTGATTCTCATTTCTCATTAATACAGCAGTAATAGAAAATTAATTTTCCTTGAAACGCACAGTGAGGTGCCGCGAAGCGATACATGCCCGTATATAATATGACAACCGATCGTAGATTCTTGCGTAGCTATCTTGTTCCGAATGCTGCTTCACTTCACCACCCTTTCTCCACCATCTGTCACAGTGGTTGTTAACTCAGTGCGAGCCAGCTCCCATGAGCAAATCGGTGACCAAGGTTGCGCCAGACAATTAAATGGACTGCAAGTTTTCAACATTTTTGAAGGCATCTGAGAAAGAACACCTTCTTGTGTATCTTGCTAGCGAATGGAGCAGGTGAAGAAATCTGAGTACTCCTGTGATCACAAGCTGGTTTGGAACCCTGCAAACCCTCACGGTTAATCTCGATCCGATCGCTTTAGCTAGGAGCTTAATTCTTGGTGTGTTGGTACGAGAAAAATGAAGCATTATGTGACTGTTGCGAAAGTAAGATTTCGTCGAACGTTGTGTAAGTGCAGAGGAATTTTCGCAGAGGGTCCTCCATACTGGCTTGAAACGCTTCAGTAAATAGAAAAAAAATGACCATGTAGTGGAGTCAGTTCCCACACCTTCTAAGAACATTCCAGATTTGCTCGATCGGGTTCAGATCTGGTGAGTTGGGGGCCATCACATGCAACCAGTGGACGATACTCTTTGGCCGTCATGGTTGCTTGTAAGAGCTTCACTAGACCCATGGACGTTCAAATGGTTCAAATGGCTCTGAGCACTATGGGACTTAACAGCTATGGTCAGGCCGGCCGGAGTGGCCGTGCGGGTCTAGGTGCTACAGTCTGGAACCGCGAGACCGCTTTGGTCGCAGGTTCGAATTCTGCCTCGGACATGGATGTGTGTGATGTCCTTAGGTTAGTTAGGTTTAAGTGGTTCTAAGTTCTAGGGGACTGATGACCTGAGAAGCTGAGTCCCATAGTGCTCAGAGCCACCTATGGTCATCAGTTCCCTAGAACTTAGAACTACTTAAACCTAACTAACCTAAGGACATCTTACAACACCCAGTCATCACGAGGCAGAGAAAATCCCTGACTCCGCCGGTAATCGAACCCGGGAACCCGGTCGCGGGAAGCGAGACCCATGGATGTCCACGTGAATCTTCTCCAGAGCATAATGGAGCCGCCACTAGCTAGTCTCCATCCCACAGTACACGTGTCAAGGAGCTATTTCCCTCCCATCGCGCCGGCCGGTGTGGCCGAGCGGTTCTAGACGCTTCAGTCTGGAACCGCGCGACTGCTACGGTCGCAGGTTCGAATACTGCCTCGGGCATGGATGTGTGTAATGTCCTTAGGTTAGTTAGGATTAAGTAGTTCTAGGGGACTGATGACCTGAGATTTTAAGTCCCACAGTGCTCAGAGCCATTTGAACCTCCCATCGTCAGACCATGTAAGCTCTGCCACTGCGGCAACTTCCAGTGCCGATGGTCACGTGCCCATTTTAGTCGTAGCTACCGATGTCGTGGTGTTAACATTGTTACATCCAAGGGTCGTCGGTTGCAGAGATACGTCGTTAGGAGTATTCGGTGCACTATGTACTTTGTGCCCAGCATTAAAGTCTGATGTTCACCGCCTCTCCTGTTTTACCAGTTTGCCCAGCTACGACGTCCGACATCTGTAATGAGGGGTGGCCGCCCAATCCCACGTCGTCTGGTCGTGGATTACCTCAGACTCACCACATGTTGAATACACTCACCACAGCACTCCTGGAACACCCACCAAGTCGTGCAGCTTCCGAAATGCTCGTACCGAGCCTCCGGGCAATCAACATCTGCCCTCGGTCAATCTCAGATAGATCAGGTGCCTTCTCCATTCTACGAGGGCAGTTCAATAAGTAATGCAACACATTTTTTTCTGAAACAGGGGTTGTTTTATTCAGCATTTATTCAGCATTGAAATACACCAGGTTATTCCCCAGTCTTTTAGCTACACAACACTATTTTTCAACGTAATCTCCATTCAATGCTACGGCCTTACGCCACCTTGAAATGAGGGCCTGTATGCCTGCACGGTACCATTCCACTGGTCGATGTCGGAGCCAACGTCGTACTGCATCAATAACTTCTTCATCGTCCGCGTAGTGCCTCCCACGGATTGCGTCCTTCATTGGGCCAAACATATGGAAATCCGACGGTGCGAGATCGGGGCTGTAGGGTGCATGAGGAAGAACAGTCCACTGAAGTTTTGTGAGCTCCTCTCGGGTGCAAAGACTTGTGTGAGGTCTTGCGTTGTCATGAAGAAGGAGAAGTTCGTTCAGATTTTTGTGCCTACGAACACGCTGAAGTCGTTTCTTCAATTTATGAAGAGTAGCACAATACACTTCAGAGTTGATCGTTTGACCATGGGGAAGGACATCGAACAGAATAACCCCTTCAGCGTCCCAGAAGACTGTAACCATGACTTTACCGGCTGAGGGTATGGCTTTAAACTTTTCCTTGGTAGGGGAGTGGGTGTGGCGCCACTCCATTGATTGCCGTTTCAGGTTCGAAGTGATGAACCCATGTTTCATCACCTGTAACAATCTTTGACAAGAAATTGTCACCCTCAGCCACATGACGAGCAAGCAATTCCGCACAGATGGTTCTCCTTTGCTCTTTATGGTGTTCGGTTAGACAACGAGGGACCCAGCGGGAACAAACCTTTGAATATCCCAACTGGTGAACAATTGTGACAGCACTACCAACAGAGATGTCAAGTTGAGCACTGAGTTGTTTGATGGTGATCCGTCGATCATCTCGAACGAGTGTGTTCGCACGCTCCGCCATTGCAGGAGTCACAGCTGTGCACGGCCGGCCCGCACGCGGGAGATCAGACAGTCTTGCTTGACCTTGCGGCGATGATGACACACGCTTTTCCCAACGACTCACCGTGCTTTTGTCCACTGCCAGATCACCGTAGACATTCTGCAAGCGCCTATGAATATCTGAGATGCCCTGGTTTTCCGCCAAAAGAAACTCGATCACTGCCCGTTGTTTGCAACGCACAACCGTTACAGACGCCATTTTAACAGCTCCGTAAAGCGCTGCCACCTGTCGGAAGTCAATGAAACTACACGAGACAAAGCGGGAATGTTTGAAAATATTCCACACGAAATTTCCGGTTTTTTCAACCAAAATTGGCCGAGAAAAAAAAATGTGTTGCATTACTTATTGAACTGCCCTCGTATATACGGACAGCACGCTCACTAACACTACATCCACCGTGTGTCTGATTAAAAATCACCCCTCGCCAAGTGGCGCTGCTGTCCCCTGGATGGGTTCCTATCGATAGCAGGTCGGTTGTTTTCAAAACTGTTACAGGTTTTCTATTTATTTAACAGTTACGTAGACTATAGCAGATTGAGTATGTAGACAGAATAATGAGAGGTGATGATAATGAAGCAAATATTCGATGAAGTCTCGAGAATCGTGAACATGCAACAGGTCTTCCCATATCGCAGCAAGTACCACACAGATGGCTGTTCGCAGCCGTGACACGCAGATAGCGGGTCTTTTGTGTTCTGGAGCTGGAGGCCAGGCCCTACTGGAGTTGATAACCGCTATCTCTTCTCACCCCCGCCCCCGCCTGCTCCTTTCCCCGACACCCCACCCTCGGCTCTGCAATTGGTTTCCGCCAACAGCTCTCAGAACCTTCAGAAATTCATAGTCTGCCTTATTTGAACACTGTAAACAACTCTGACACGTTTCAAAGGGCCGTAAGAGCTCTCCGCTCTGGCTGAGGCTAGAACAGCGTACTGTTTTTTTTTTTTTTTTTTTTTTAAACTTCGCGTCCTCCTCCTGTTCACAGAGCTATGGTCTAGTACGGCGACTTTCTCCAATGTGGTTGCTATTTTCAAAACTACAATGACATATTTCATCAGGCCCATAGCTATGGTGCAGAATTTTTAAGGACTATTTTTTGGGTGTAAATCGTGAACATTTCACACGGCAACACAAGCAATTCAAACGAGATCATCTACATGTACCTAAATACATAGCAACCCTCTTTGCAGCGCGTAACAGGCGCTACATCGTACCAAAATTATCAGTTTCTGTCGTATTCCATTCACCTAACGAGCAAGGGGGAAACGTCTCTCTACATGTCTCTCTGCGCATCCTAATCTCTCTCATTCTCTTAATCTCTACATTAGATATTCGGTGGTGGCAACATAATTCTCACGCAGTGTTCTTAGTACCCTGGTTCTCTGAATTAACCAAACAGCAATTCACAACAATCATGCCGTCTTCCTTCCAAGTATTGAAATTTAAGTTTTCCATGCACATGTGTTACACTTTCGTTTGGGTTACACCGAACTATTACGACCGTAGCAATGCGTCTCTGAATTCAATCACATTTTATCATAAGCACAAAAAACTTCTGTCTTTTACAGCTGAAACTTTGAGTTCCAGATATGTTTCTCCTATTCATGTAGAGTATCTTATGTGGCCTATAACACATATAAAATTTAGGTTAGGCTAGAATCTATTCTATGTATGATATGTATGAAGTAGGTAAGATTTTAACTTCTTAGCACGGGATGGATAGCATGACGAGTGCTGCATAGCAGCTTTTGCTACTAAAAAGACGCCGAATTAATGTTAATCAGTTTTTCTGTCTCGAAAAGAGCATGGGGAGCACTGTACACTCTGTCCTCAGTTGTCGGAATAACCAGACACGTTTTAAGAATGTAGGAGACTACAGGAGAAATGTTCTGTTACACACACGGGATAATTCGTGGTGGCCTTGAAAGGCAAGTTATGAACACTCTGTTTCGTTGCATTTCTTTAAAGTTGTGCAGACGTATGTCTATTAACCTTCAATGATAGTCATTCACCACACATATGAAAGACGAGCATAATGTTTAGCATAAGATAGTCTGAACACCTAGAGCACTGAAAAGTGGAAATACATACCGTATACCACATTTGAAAATCTCCTCACATTAACAGAATCACTATCCTGTAGGCACAAAAACGCCGCTAAGAAGTAATAGTAATTTGTAAGCAACTAATGCTTACCTACCACAAAAAAGATCCAGTACAGTGGCATATAAGATACGCATATAAGATACAACCAAGAGCGAAGTGCTCGAATTAAAAAGCATGTAAGACAAGTATGTAGCCTTTCGCCCCTACTGTTCAGTCTGAACACAGAGTTCAGAACACAGAGGAAGTAATGATGGAAATAAGAGAAAGGTTCAAGGGTGGAATTAAAATTCAAGGTGAAAAAATATCAATTATACAATTCGCTGAAGAATTACATGATCTGTTGAATGGAATGAGTAGCCTACTGAGTACAGAGCATGGATTGAGAGTAAAGCGAGAAACTTAACATCAGGATTGATGGTCACGAAGTAGATAACGCTGGGGAATCCTGCTACCTAGGCAGTAAAATAACCAATGATGGACGGATGATGGTTGGAGGACATCAAAAGCAGAGTAGAAGGTCAAGAGAAGTCTACTAATATCAAATATCGGCATTAATTTGAGGTTGAAAGTTTTGAAATGTACGTCTGGAGTACAGCATTGTATGGTAGGTGAAACATGGACTGTGGGAAAAGCGGATCAGAAGAGGATCGAAGCATTTGAGATGCGGTGCTACAGAAGAATGTTGAAAATTAGGTGGACTGATAAGGTAAGAAATGAGGAGGCTCTGCGCAGAATCGGAGAGAATAGGAGTATATGGTAAACACTGATAAGAAGAAGGGACAGGATGATAGGACATCTGTTAAGACATGAGGGAATAACTTCCATGGTACTGGAGGGAGCCGCAGAGGGCAAAAACTGTAGAGGAAGACAGGGATTGGAATACATCCAACAAATAATTGAGGACATAGGTTGCAAGTGCTATTCTGAGATGAAGGGGTTAGTACAGGAGAGGAATTCGTGGCGGGCCGCATCAAACCAATCAGAAGCCGGATGACAAAAAAAAAAAAGACTCCAACCTTCCCACTTGAATAAATTATTTTTTGTGGTTTTGGGGTTATAATCTATGCCTAGACCTTCCAATACAGATTTTGCCTCCTTGTGATTTGCAACAAACGTGCAATTTTAGTCCATAGATTTCGAATTATATTCCGATTATGATATTTTCATCCTCAGGATGCCACAGACTCACTTTATTGGACTGAATTTTTGAGTCTCTCTATATATACACTCCTGGAAATTGAAATAAGAACACCGTGAATTCATTGTCCCAGGAAGGGGAAACTTTATTGACACAGTCCTGGGGTCAGATACATCACATGATCACACTGACAGAACCACAGGCACATAGACACAGGCAACAGAGCATGCACAATGTCGGCACTAGTACAGTGTATATCCACCTTTCGCAGCAATGCAGGCTGCTATTCTCCCATGGGGACGATCGTAGAGATGCTGGATGTAGTCCTGTGGAACGGCTTGCCATGCCATTTCCACCTGGCGCCTCAGTTGGACCAGCGTTCGTGCTGGACGGGCAGACCGCGTGAGACGACGCTTCATCCAGTCCCAAACATGCTCAAGGGGGGACAGATCCGGAGATCTTGCTGGCCAGGGTAGTTGACTTACACCTTCTAGAGCACGTTGGGTGGCACGGGATACATGCGGACGTGCATTGTCCTGTTGGAACAGCAAGTTCCCTTGCCGGTCTAGGAATGGTAGAACGATGGGTTCGATGACAGTTTGGATGTACCGTGCACTATTCAGTGTCCCCTCGACGATCACCAGTGGTGTACGGCCAGTGTAGGAGATCGCTCCCCACACCATGATGCCGGGTGTTGGCCCTGTGTGCCTCGGTCGTATGCAGTCCTGATTGTGGCGCTCACCTGCACGGCGCCAAACACGCATACGACCATCATTGGCACCAAGGCAGAAGCGACTCTCATCGCTGAAGACGACACGTCTCCATTCGTCCCTCCATTCACGCCTGTCGCGACACCACTGGAGGCGGGCTGCACGATGTTGGGGCGTGAGCGGAAGACGGCCTAACGGTGTGCGGGACCGTAGCCCAGCTTCATGGAGACGGTTGCGAATGGTCCTCGCCGATACCCCAGGAGCAACAGTGTCCCTAATTTGCTGGGAAGTGGCGGTGCGGTCCCCTACGGCACTGCGTAGGATCCTACGGTCTTGGCGTGCATCCGTGCGTCGCTGCGGTCCGGTCCCAGGTCGACGGGCACGTGCACCTTCCGCCGACCACTGGCGACAACATCGATGTACTGTGGAGACCTCACGCCCCACGTGTTGAGCAATTCGGCGGTACGTCCACCCGGCCTCCCGCATGCCCACTATACGCCCTCGCTCAAAGTCCGTCAACTGCACATACGGTTCACGTCCACGCTGTCGCGGCATGCTACCAGTGTTAAAGACTGCGATGGAGCTCCGTATGCCACGGCAAACTGGCTGACACTGACGGCGGCGGTGCACAAATGCTGCGCAGCTAGCGCCATTCGACGGCCAACACCGCGGTTCCTGTTGTGTCCGCTGTGCCGTGCGTGTGATCATTGCTTGTACAGCCCTCTCGCAGTGTCCGGAGCAAGTATGGTGGGTCTGACACACCGGTGTCAATGTGTTCTTTTTTCCATTTCCAGGAGTGTATTTCGTGTTGGACCGAAGAAAACAAACTGATTTGAAATTCACTGACTGTCGTTCCAAGTCAGTACGTTCGACCGATATCATCAGCTTCAATGTGACCAAGCAAATAGTGGCGCACTGATTTGAAAAGATGGACCAGCTTCAGCCGATGTCGGTCGTCGGCGGAATCCACCGATATCAGTGCCGCAACCTTACAGCTGACTGGGGAATCATGGGAACTGACTGAGCGGTCCTGGGTGGATGGAGTGGGCTGTTGATGTGGGTGGGTGGGGGAGGAAGGTTTTGTGTGTGTGTATGTGTGTGTGTGTGTGTGTGTGTGTGTGACCGCGGACCGCTACGGTCGCAAGTTCGAATCCTGCCTCGGGCGTGGATGTGTGTGATGTCCGTAGGTTAGTTAGGTTTAAGTAGTTCTAAATTCTAGGGGACTGATGACATGAGCAGTTCCGTAGTGCTCAGAGTCATTTGAAGCATTTGTGTGTGTGTGTGTGTGTGTGTGTGTGTGTGTGTGTATGAGTGAGTGACTGAGGACGGTTTACTGAACATTACATCAGTATTAACGTCATTTACATATTAATAATTTTGCCAATTAAATGTCATATGTTTTTAGGTTGGTTAGTACCTCCACGTACATGTGAAAAGAGCAAGCCATTAATGCATACATTTCCCTTTCCAGCGGGTTAGACGTTGAAGAGTGGACACATGGATGTAAAAAGGTTTGTCTATACTGACAGGAATATCCACTTGGTGGTTCAGTAAGACTGTTAGATAGCATCAGGCCATAAAGTTTCTGTAGTGTTTATGGGGTGACTGTTCGATGCAGAGAAAAAACCACTTAACACACTAATGTATACATATTAAAGAACAACATAAAAAAAATATCTTCACTTATACCTATTACACACTGTATAATCCGAAAATGGATAGAATCAGCGCCACACTCTCGTATGCTGACGACTTTGTATTAATGGCAAATTGTGAAGAAGAACTACAGAAATTAGCCCATCTTTTAAATTGAATTGGAAAGGATTATAATTTTAAGCTGGCAGTATATAGCACTAAGAATGTAGCATACCATGGAAAATATCTACTCCGAGGAGGAGTAGATTAGTGTTTGACGTCCCGCCGACATCGTGATCTACAGACTCGGATTAGGGAAGGATGGAGAAGGAAAGCGGCGATGACCTTTCGAAAAAACGATCCTGGCATTTGCCTTAAGTGATTTAGGGAAATGATAGAAAACCTACATATCGATGGCCAGACATGGGTCTGAATCATCGGCCATCTAGTATAAAACAAAAGTGTAATTGCAAATAAGGTTCAGGGACGAGTTTGGCACTCCAGTTACCTAGGATCTACGCCACTTTTAACCAACGTAAGGATGTATATTAAATTGCAGAGCTATTAGAGTATATGTACCACTATAAGAAGAACATTAAAAAGTACAGAAAGAGACACAAAAATAAAATGCTGTAAGGTGACAGCTGTACCTGTTCTACAATGTGGGTTAAAAAGAAAAAAGCGCAGGTGACGCCTGTATATAAGAAGGGTAGAAGGACGGATCCTCAAAATTACAGACCAATATCCTTAACATCAGTTTGTTGCAGGATTCTCGAACATATTCTCGGTTCAAATATAATGAATTTTCTTGAGAAAGAGAAGTTGCTGTCCATGCATCAGCACGGCTTTAGAAATCATCGCTCCTGCGAAACGCAACTCGCCCTTTTTTCACATGATATCTTGAGAACCATGGATGAAGGGTATCATACGGAGGCCATATTCCTTGACTTCCTGAAAGCGTTTGACTCGGTGCCCCACTTCAGACTCCTAACTAAGGTACGAGCATATGGGATTGGTTCCCAAGTATGTGAGTGTCTCGAAGACTTATTGAGTAATAGAACCCAGTACGTTGTCCTCGACGGTGAGTGTTCATCGGAGGTGAGGGTATCATCTGGAGTGCCCCAGGGAAGTGTGGTAGGTCCGCTGTTGTTTTCTATATACATAAATGAACTTTTGGATAGGGTGGATAGCAATGTGCGGCTGTTTGCTGATGATGCTGTGGTGTACGGGAAGGCGTCGTCGTTGAGTGACTGTAGGAGGATACAAGACGACTTGGACAGGATTTGTGATTGGTGTAAAGAATGGCAGATAACTCTAAATATAGATATATGTAAATTAATGCAGGTGAATAGGAAAAAGAATCCTGTAATGTTTGAATACTCCGTTAGTAGTGTAGCGCTTGACACAGTCACGTCGATTAAATATTTGGGCGTAACATCGCAGAGCGAAATGAAGTGGGGCAAGCATGTAATGGCAGTTGTAGGGAAGGCGGATAGTCGTCTGCGGTTCATTGGTAGAATTCTGGGAAGATGTGTAGAGGAGACCGCTTATAAAACACTAATACGACCTATTCTTGAGTACTGCTCGAGCGTTTGGGATCCCTATCATGTCGGATTGAGGGAGGACATAGAAGCAATGCAGAGACGGGCAGCTAGATTTGTTACTGATAGGTTTCATCATCACGCGAGTGTTACGGAAATGCTTCAGGAACTCGGGTGGGGGTCTCTAGAGCAAAGGAGGCTTTCTTTTCGTGAATCGCTACTGAGGAAATTTAGAGAACCAGCATCTGAGGTTGACTGCAGTACAATTTTACTGCCGCCAAGTTACATTTCGCGGAAAGACCACAAAGATAAGACAAGAGAGATAAGGCAGTCTTTTTTCCCTCGTTCTGTTTGGGAGTGGAACAGGGAGAGAAGATGCTAGTTGTGGTACGAGGTACCCTCCGCCACGCACCGTATGGTGCATTGCGGAGTATAGATGTAGATGTAGATGTAAGCCATCTTCAGGCGGCGAAAAGGAGTCAAAAATTGCGCTAGGATGGACAGGTTTCCTAATGGAAATGGAAATGTCGTGTGGCTAGAGCCTCCCGTCGGGTAGACCGTTCGCCTGGTGCAGGTCTTTCGATTTGACGCCACTTCGGCGACCTGCGCGTCGATGGGGATGAAATGATGATGATTAGGACAACACAACACCCAGTCCCTGAGCGGAGAAAATCTCCGACCCAGCCGGGAATCGAACCCGGGCCCTTAGGATTGACAGTCTGTCACGCTGACCACTCAGCTACCGGAGCGGACAGGTTTCGTAATGAAAACATTAGGTAAGAACTAAACAGTTTTGCAAGAATTGAGAAAATATAAGAACATATAATGAAAACTGGAAAGAACACGTGGAACGAACAGAAGGGTCAAAGATTTCGAGGATGGTCTTACAACACAAACTCAAAGGAGAGAGGCAGAACCAAGAACCAGACAATACATCAAGTGGACGTCCTCTGCAGTGGTTTGAAGTCTCATCAACGTTGGTCTGGTTGTGTGTGCAGCTTTTATCATTGTTTTATTTTGTTTCTCACTGGTACATCATGAGGAATGAAGATACCAACTTGGGTAGAAAAATATAAGGAAAAAAGGGGCAGAAAAAACAAAACATGACGGAAAGTAAGTACGGCCGCCTTTGAACGAGCGAGTATAAAGAAAGCATGCCGAGGGAGCGCTGGCGCGGGCGGAGGAGTCTGGGGTCGCGTTTCTCACATCAGCCGATTACCCCGAGGCCGGCGGGGGTCCCTCCTCGCTGCCTGCCCATTCAGTGCGTGTGAGGGGTGGCGGCAGCACGCACTGCGTGGCGTACTACCTGCTGCGGCGGCCGCGCCTGCTCAATGGGCGCGAGGAGGCCGTGCAGCCTGCTACGCCCCAAAAAAGTGCGTGCGGAATGCGACCGCCACCGCTGCTTTATAATGCAGGAATTCGGCTCGCCGCTCTGCCGGCTTCCGCAAAAGGGCACAGCCGCAGGAGCCGGACAGCTTCCAAGACGGCGCGTCCCAGTCCAAGGACGCGCTCGACAGGTCGGCGCCTGGCCGATGCTGCTGTAGCACGGTTAACGAATCACAATTACACAATGCAGACGCCGCGATTGCCTGTACGAAAGTAGCAGCGCCATAAGACAGTATCGATTTGCAGAATTAACTGCAGATGTTTGATCGATGGTGCAGGCTCTGGCAGTTGGCTCTGAACATAAATACACTACTGACCATTAAAACTGCTACACCACGAAGATGACGTGCTACAGACGCGAAATTTAACTGACACGAAGAAGGTGCTGTGATATACAAATGATCAGCTTTTCAGAGCATCCACACAAGGTTGGCGTCGGCGGCGACACCTACAACGTGCTGACATGAAGAAAGTTTCCAGCCGATTTCTCATACATATACAGCAGCTGACCGGCGTTGCCTGGTGAAACGTTGTTGTGATGCCTCGTGTAAGGAGGAGAAATGCGTACCATCACGTTTCCGACTTTGATTAAGGTCGGATTGTAGCCTATCGAGATTGCGGTTTATCGTATCGCGATACTGCTGCTCGCGTTGGTCGAGATCCAATGACTGTTAGCAGAATATGGAACCGATGGGTTCAGGAGGGTAATATGGAACGCCGTGCTGGATCCCAACGGCCTCGTATCACTAGCAGTTGAGATCGCAGGCATCTTATCCGCATGGCTGTAACGGATCGCGTAGCCACGTCTCGATCCCTGAGTCAACTGACGGGGACGTTTGCAAGACAACAACCATCTGCACGAACAGTTTGACGACGTTTGCAGCAGCATCGACTATCAGCTCGGAGACCATGGCTGCGGTTACCCTTAACGCTGCATCACATACAGGAGCGCCTGCGATGTTGTACTCAACGACGAACCTGGGTGCACGAATGGCAAAACGTTATTTTTTCAGATGAATCCAGTTTCTGTTTACAGCATCATGATGGTCACATCCGTGTTTGGCGACATGGCGGTGAACGCACATTGGAAGCGTGTATTCGTCATCGCCATAGTGACGGATCACCCAGCTTGATGGTATGGGGTGCCATTGGTTACACTTTTCGGTCACTGCATTGACGGCACTTTGAACAGTGGACGTTATATTTCAGATGTGTTACGACCCGTGGCTCTACCCTTCATTCTATCCCTGCGGAATCCTACATTTCAGCAGGATAATGCACGACCGCATGTTGCACGTCCTGTACGGGCCTTTCTGGATACAGAAAATGTTCGACTGCTGCTCTGGCCAGCACATTCTCCAGATCTCTCACCAATTGAAAACGTCTAGTTAATGGTCGCCGAGCAACTGGCTCGTCACAATACGCCAGTCACTACTCTTGATGGACTGTGGTATCGTGTTGAAGCGGCATGGGCAGTTGTACCTGTACACGCCATCGAAGCTCTGCTTGACTCAATGCCCAGGTGTATCAAGGCCGTTATTACGACCAGAGCTGGGTACTGATTTCTGAGTATCTATGCACCCAAACTGCGTGAAAATATAATCACATGTCAGTTTCAGTATAATATATTTGTCCAATGAATATCCGTTTATCATCTGCATTTCTTTTTGGTGTAGCAATTTTAATGGCCAGTATTGTAAGTATAACATATTGCGCTTACATAGGAAAAGAAATCCACTACTGCATAACTACATCGTTGATGACAAATAGCTGGAAACACAGTATGTACCGTAAAATATACAGGGCGGTCGGAAATTCCCGTTACAGACTTCTAGGACTTGTAGAGGGGAGTGAGTACCTCGTATTTTGAATAGGAACCCATGTCCGGAAACGTCATCCAACGAGACTACAGAGCGTCATAGTTACAGGCGCGGGCGTCTGTAAATGTACGTATACACGTGGTGATTTCGTGATGATGTTACGACTTTCTAGGATGATTGAGAACGATAAATGTATTAATTTCAAGTAAGGATCCCTGTACCGGAAACGAACGAGTCGAAACAGCTATGAACAGCTATGAACACTTGCTCAGTAGAGGAGATGCGTTTCACATTAGCGAAGATGAACGAATGGTCGTAGTTCTTCAGGTATGCAATGTCCGCCCCCGGTAGCTGAGTGGTCGGCGCAGCAGGCTGTCAATCCTAAGGGCCCGGGTTCGATTGCCGGCTGGGTCGGAGATTTTCTCTGCTCAGGGACTGGGTGTTGTGTTGTCCTATCATCATCATTTCATCTCCATCGACGCGCAAATCGCCGAAGTGGCGTCAAATCGAAAGACTTGCACCAGGCGAGCGGTCTACCCAACGGGGGACCCTCGTCACACGCCATTATTATTATTATTATTATTAGGTATGGAATTTAGAGCCCGCGTTTACTGGACAATTTTTCTCGTGTTTGTCCACACTACCACCACTGAAAGTTACCAGCCCTACACTCTTCGCAAAACAAGAACCGATACTTGTATTCAACTGTTTTCGTTTATAGCTTTCGACTCGTTCGTTTCCGGTACAAGTATCCTTACTTCAAATTAATCCATTTATCGTTCTACATCATCCTAGAAAGTCTTTAACATCATCACGCAATCACCCAGTGTATATATACATTTGCAGATGCCCGTGCCCACAACTTATAGCTCTATAGTCTCGTTGGATGACGTTTCGGGACATGGGTTCCTATTCAAAATACGATATATTCACTCCCCTCTTCAAGCACTAAAAGTATGTAACGGGAATTTCTGATCACCCTTGTATATGTAAAACCATCCAGAGTGACGTTAAGTAGAATGACCACGCAATGTCATTCGATTATTATTAAGAAAGTCTAACTCGTCTACGAAGGATGTGACATATATGGTGCTTGTTCGACCGATTCTTGAGTACTGTTATTCTACCTGGGATCCTTAACAGGTAGGACGTAGAAGAAATAGAGAAGATCCAACAAAGAGCGGCGTGTTCCGTCACGGGAACGTTTAGTTGGCTCCAGAGCGTTACGACCACGATCAACAAACTCCAGTGGTAGAAATTACAAGATAGGTGCTGAGCATCACGGAGAGGTTTACTACCGAAACTTGGAAAGAGAAATTTTCGGGAAGAGTCGGAGAAAATGTCACTTCCTCTCACATACATCTTGTGCATGACCACCATGACAAAATTCGAGTTATTAGAGCTTACCGACAATTATTCTTCCCATTTGCCATTTGCGGGGGGGGGGGGGGGGGGGGGTGGGGGGGGGGGAGCAGGAAAGGGGGAATTAATTGGTGGTATCAGGAGTACGCTCAGCCACGCACAGTTAGGTGACTTTCGGAGTTGCTGTAGATGTCGATAGGGTTCTCACTAGGCTGTCGGTAGCTATAATAAAATGTACTTAGATCACCTAATAAAGAAAAGTTATTTACGACTTGTGCAGAAATCACAGGACATTTAATGGATGCAGTATTTGAGGAGGGAGTGAGAAAGGATTGTAGCCTATCCCTGGTATTATTCAAATTGTTCGCTGAACAGGCAACAGAGGAATCAAAGGATTGGTAATTAAGGTAGAAGGAGAAGAAATAATGATCTTGAGGTTTGCCGATGACATAGTAATTCGGTCACAAACGGCAAAGGACCTAGAGGAGCAGCTGAATAGAATGGATGGGGTTTCTAAAAGAATATAATTTGTGATATCAGTACGGAATGCAATTATTTTAATAAAAGTCGCAGACCAGTTCGTGATAAATTTTTGTTTTTAATTCTGGTTACCGGTTTTGTTCTTTTAGACCATCTTCAGATCAAATGACGCTGTGTAGTACCGACTGGTGCCTATCACGATCTGGTCAAGAGTTCTGACGGGTTCGTGACAGGTACCAGTCTGAACTACATTGCTTCCCCGTACACTAATTTCGTTTGGAGCCTTGATTTGAGGATGGTCTAAATGATCGAAATCGGTAACATGGATGTAAAAATTTAGTACGATTTGGGCTGCTACTTTTATTAAAAAGACTTGGAAAGAGATTGTAATATGAACATAACCATTGTGGAAGGCACAATGGACTAACAAAAGTACGCATCTATCCCAGAGGATCACGTCCACCTCTACGTGCAGTACGTTTTTCCTCCACACTATGGCGTCGACCAGCGACGTGTCACACAGCTCGCAGAGTACTTTCGTGGTTAGAAGAGCACCAGCATGACTTTACGGTACTCCACTGGCCACCATGCTCTCCGAATTATATCCAGTCGATAATCTGTGGGAGCAGCTCGATAGCGCTGTTCGTGCCACAGATCCTCAGTAGAGATGGGCAAAACTGTTCTTTTCAGAGATTGGATCAGAACTGTTCACTCCCTGAAATGAATTAGCTCTTTTTCATGACTCACCACTCATTTAAAATAGAAAATAAATGGAAGGCACATTGCCCTTTAAACTTGGTTTATTCCAGTACTATACCTGTATTTTGATCTTATTTGATCCTATTTTGAAGTAACACAGATAATGAGTAAGAATTTTTTATTGTTTATTGAAATTTCCACGATATGACAAAGTTTTTGATTATTGATTTATTTTGCACTATCGTGGTTTTCTGGGTGATCAGAAAATGTTGTAACTTGAGATTTACATTAACAATATATTTGGCTATAATGTATTAAAATTTCATTAACCTCATACAAATACATCGCAAGCCATATATTTTTAAAGTGAACGTTTCCTTCCGAAGACGCCTAAAATCGCAAAATCCGTACCAGAATAAGAAAAAAAAAAAATATAAATTTGACTGTAAAACGAAAGTGCTGCATATAGCCTTACGCAGAATAAAACAAGGAAAATATTGGTGTATCACATTTTGCGATACGTTTATCGGTTCGCTCGTAATTAAAGGGTAAATTCGAGTGTCCATAATAAAAATCCTATAGTAAGAGGAGTCATCAGAAACCTAATCTAATCAGTTTAAACAAATAAAAATAAAATAAAAACAATTGATGTATACATAACATAATAGTGTAATATACATAGCGGTATTACTACGAAGAACAATATCCAGCAGAGACGGACTCCGATGCAGAGGCGCTGAGTCGAGTAGGTCGAGCCACGAGCTGAATTACTGCGTGAGCTGAGACCGCAGAGACCAGAGTGACACCTGAGTCGCTTTGCTCAACGCTCTGGCTAGAGTCGAGACGGTGGGGTGAGCGTTGAGCGGGCGAGTTCCGAGGGTGGGGGGAGCGGTGAACTCACCCACTCCGAGACAAATCGTCCGTTCCCTTGCGAGCAGGTTGTTGCAAGTAGTTCCTATGTTATCCGCTAGGTGGCTCTCTATCCTGTTGCTCGCATCAACTGCCCAGAGGGCAGGACGTGTGACTGAAACGATCGCCGACAGAGTGCGATGCGAAGTTAAGCTGCGCCAGAAACTGCACGCAGCAGACGACGCACAGAGACGGCACGGCATATGTGAAACACAAAATCCAATGGGGCACTGCACAATGCAGGCAGCCAAGGCAGAAGCAGGGCAGAGGCCGGCGCTGGCTGTGTTGTGTGGCGTGCACTGTGCTCTGACCAGCAGAGGCGCTGCTGATATGCTCCGTCTCTCTCTCTCTCTCTCTCTCTCTCTGCCGTGGGAAACGTTTGGAGATACCGTTCTTTTTTTCTGAATGACTGATTGTTCACTCCTTTGAAAGATTCAACTCTATGAATTAGTTCAAGAGCGGATCCCCCATCTCTAATCCTCAGCCGAAGACGCTCGCGCAGCTGTCCACGGCACATGGCACATGTTTCCACAGGCCTGTCGTTATCTTCGAGAAGCGCACTGACTCTCTTACTGCACGTCACGCAGGGATCAGCACTGCAAAAGGTAATTATTCTGGCTTTTGCCAGGTGTTCATATCAATGCGCCTTGATAGTGTCTGATGTACACAAAACAAAAAAACTATTTCCAAGTGAAATATATCTTAAAACGAAAGTCACTGTACTATTCATCAGTTGTACAGCACGCCGGCTGCGGTGGTCTAGCGGTTCTAGGCGCTCAGTCCGGAACTGCGCAACTGCTACGGTCGCAGGTTCGAATCCTGCCTCGGGCATGGATGTGTGTGATGTCCTTAGGTTAGTTAGGTTTAAGTAGTTTTAAGTTCTAGGGGACTGATGACCTCAGCAGTTGAGTCCCATAGTGCTCAGAGCCATTAGTTGTACAGCACGAACTTGATACAAGTCGATTTCAGGTGACAGTGAATAATTTATAACTCTGCCTGATAGGCAATGTCATTGGCAGCCGCCAGTTGAATGTTAACACCAATATTGGACATGCTGCCGAAATACTTCGCGATTTCATTCCTCGACACAACTTGCCAAGTAACTACCACATAAGGCGACAAATTAAAGTGTTTCCTATCTTGTAGCTGAGAAGCAGTTTCCAGTAATCAGCATGGAAATACAAGTACGAATACATAAATTTCTGTATGCCGTACCTTAAGATGAACCAGATAAGATTCAACCTAGTTTACGAAAATAAATATTTCATGAGAGGTCGCACCTAACTACGAGGGTCACTCCAAAAGAAATGCACACAATTTTTTTATAATTCATCTTTTATTCTACATGTTTGAAAGCTTTACAGTGTGTAGATACATACTTTAGGAACGATATTTTCATTTCTCCACATAATTTCCATCCCTCTCAACTGCCTTACGCCATCTTGGAACCAGCGCCTGTATACCCGCACGGTAAAATTCTGGACCAGCCTGTTGAAGCCACTGTTTGGCAGCGTGCACAAGGGAGTCACCATCTTGAAACCTTGTTCCACGAAGAGAGTCTTTCAGTTTCCAAAAGAGATGATAGTCACATGGAGCCAGGTCAGAACTGTAAGGCGGGTGTTTCAGTGTTGTCCATCCGAGTTTTGTGTTCGCTTCCATGGTTTTTTGACTGAAATGTGGCCGTGCATTGTTGTGCAACAGCAAAACATCCTGCTTTTGCCGATGTGGCCGAACACGACTCAGTCGAGCTTGAAGTTTCTTCAGTGTCGTCACATATGCATCAGAATTTATGGTGGTTTCACTTGGCATGATGTTCACATACAAGAGTCCTTCGGAATCGAAAAACACCGTAGCCATAACTTTTCCAGCAGAAGGTGTGGTTTTGAATTTTTTTTTCTTGGGTGAATTTGCATGATGCCCATTGATTGCCTCTTCGTGTCTGGCGAAAAATGATGGAGCAATGTTTCATCACTTGTCACAATTCTTCCAAGAAATTCATCTCCACCATTCTCGTCCTGTTCCAAAAGTTCGCTGCATACCGTTTTTCTTGTTTCTTTGTGAGCGACTGTCAACATCCTGGCAACCCACCTGGCACATACCTTTTTTTAACGCCAACACTTTCAGTATTCTGCAAACACTTCCTTCCCCTATCCCAACGTAGGGTGACAATTCGTTCACTGTGATGCGTCTGTCAGCAGACACCAATTCGTTAACTTCCTGCACATTGTCAGGAGTGTGTGCAGTACGAGGCCTGCCGCTGCGAGGACAATCCTCAATATTGCCGTGCCCGCTTTCATCACATAACCTGCGAGCCCAACCACTAACTGTAGTGCGATCGACAGCAGCATCTCCATACACCTCTTTCAACCTCTTGTGGTTGTTTCCCACTGTCTCGTTTTCACAGCACAAGAATTCCATGACAGCACGTTCCTTCTGACGAACGTCAAGTGTAGCAGCCATCTTGAAGACAGAAATAAGTTGAACAAAGTTTGAAAACAAGCGGGAAGGATGTATCTACGCCGGCCCGAGTGGCCGAGCGGTTCTAGGCGCTTCAATCTGGAACCACGCGACCACTACGATCGCAGGTTAGAATCCTGCCTCGGGCATGGATGTGTGTGATGTCCTTAGGTTAGTTAGGTTTAAGTAGTTCTAAGTTCTATGGGACTGATGACCTCAGCTGTTAAGTCCCATAGTGCTCAGAGCCATTTGAACCATTTTTTGATGTATCTACACACTGTAAAACTTTCACACATGCAGAATGAAAACTGTATTTTTACAAAAATAGTGTGCATTTGTTTTGGAGTGACCCTCGTGTGTTTGTACGTCATTGCGATTTCGTCGTTCTGCGCTGTGTTCGCAAGGAGCAGCACTAAGTAATTTCACTGCCAATAGATAGCTGCCCCTAGCCGTCGCAATATCTGCCCAGTGGAACTTGCAACGAGTTCCACGAAACACAAAGGAGTCTTCAAAGTGGTGGAGTAGGTGTGATACCGGAGCAGTGCAGTCGCTGGCGGGAAGGAACGGCACCAGCAGATGGAGCAAGCACGAAGGCAGTACGGCGCTGTCGGGTTTACCCGCACTTAAAGGTGGCCATAATTTACCTGCGGGACGTCGCCACAGAGATAAGAGGAGCGAAGCGCCTTGTAGCGAGCTCGGAAGGCGTCCGCGAAACTCGGAATTGCGTTGACAAATGTGTGGAGGGGTGTGAATAGGGAGAAAACCGGGGCGGTCCGCTAGGAACTGATATACACTTCCACTGTAGTCACATAGTGGTTTCAAGCTGTTCCGGAAACGGGTATCAGCTATTCGGATTCAGTCAAATGCTATTCTTACTTGCTGTTGGTATTCAGTTGTCAGGGGTCTAACGACGACCGATATCGTCCATTGGTTTGTGTTGTTACGTGATAATGTGTAAAAGCGGTTTTGCATTAAGAAATTTGAAATATATGGTGTTTCACAAGGATTCATCCACTCGTGACATTTCATGTTATCATTCGATTTGTGGAGTCGTACTATCGCAACGTTTCGATGGGTTTCCTAGACTTCATCTTCAGGCGAAGTGTATGGTTCATGTCCAGTTTCTACCAGCCGCTGACTGCAGGCTCCTCTGTTGAGCACGATACGAACTCGAAAATGTCTCCACTATACGGGAATAAAAGTTATGTGATGGAAGCGTACAGGTACGTCATGGCTGTCAACACACGGTAGTTTGGGTCTGTTTGTGAACCGTGCTCTCTTAACTGAAGCGGTTAAGGAGACGCCTCGCATCCTGATGCAGCACGGATTTTCATTGTGGTCATTCAATTATCTAGCTGAGGTGGTTCGTATTCGCAACTGCGAATACATTTCATATCCTCTGGTGAAAGCTCAACGGGTGTGACAATCACATGCTTCAGCAAGAGGTATCCCCGCCATCAGAGTGGAAGAAAGTCCGGATATCGAGTCGTGGTGCTGTCTGCTCCGTCCGCTGCTCCGCCGCTTTCGCATCAGACTGTGTTAGCAGAAATACGTCAGAACGATCTGATGTGAAAACAGTGGTGGAATAGGAAGGCAGCACCAGGAATCGACGTCCGAACACCTCTCCACCCCGCCGTGGGACCGCTTATCACAGGCCGCGAACCGTTGGGCTCTCTGCGAAAGACTCTACGTTCCAGCGGCTATAAAGCAACGAACTGGACTTGAACCCGACATTTTGCCTGATGATGACGACTTGGAAACTAGACGAAACATTGCTACAATACGACGCTAACACGAGGCAATCAGAGATTTCATAAGTGAAATTCGCCGACATACGCAGCATTCCTATGCAGACTCATCTAATTACACGCAACTGCATCTTCGTCAGGAAAAGAGGTAGAAACTTGCTTTTATTTCCAAAAGAAACAGCAGTTTTAAATGGGTATATCATTTACATACTTGTAAATATAATCTAGCCGTACGTATTACAACAACGTTAAGCCAAAGCTTTCATTCCCTTTTCACAAATGTACAATGCGCCCTCTACCGGAAGCATGACAAACATTCGGGAGGATAATCATATTCATTCCATATTTCGGCGAGCGTACATTGAGTTAGTCACTGCTATAGATATGCAGCATAGCAGTTCACCCAGAGTTGTTGGAAAGCGAGGCAGTCTCTCTCTCTCTCTCTCTCTCTCTCTCTCTCTCTCTCTCTCTCTCTCTCACACACACACACACACACACACACACACACACACCCTTAGAAAAAAACCACAATAAGATCAGATGGCCTTGGAGGAAAATGGTACAATGCAACGTCTAACGATGAGGCAGCTCACTGTTAAGGAACACTCTTAGATGCAAATGGCAGTGCGATCGTGATACTCCGTGCAATTAAAAAATGAAATTTTCGGAATTCTGTCGTCATTCTGGAAAAAAGCGAGATCGCCAATACATATGTGGCTTATGTGACTCTCTCTTCCACAAAAAGGACGGTCGTTAAATCTTTTCTCTGGAAAGGTGCAAAACGAGGCTTCCAAGAGCATCTCTGGTGCTCGACTATGGTACGTGGCTCCTGGCGGCACTTAAAGGGAACCTACCCACATCACTGAACACTAACCGTGAAAGAACATCTTGTCCCATCTCCACAACAAGAATGAATTCGTAAAATTCATCGCGTAGATGGTGCAGTGGTGACGAAATTCATTCCACAATGTTGTAATAGAATTGCACCTCTTAAAAGGCGCAATCCAACAACGTCTTTTGTTCCTGTGTTATCGCCAACTCGACTCGAGACACATTGAGCAATGAATGATCCAGCGAGCAAGGTAACTACCTGCACCAGGGAGACTTCGAACGGTAGACGCTTGGAATCGATAACTTACAACTGGCGGAAAGGTAAACTTTCAGTTTCGATGTGGAAGTAAAAATGTACACCTACTTTTTAACAACATTCATGTAGAGGATAAAGCCTTGTGAAACTGAAAGACACTTTATTACTGAAAAGAAACTGAAACAAAAATCTAACTATGATGGATTGAGCTTTAAAATACTTTGAGCTCCGCAAGAACAAACGTCATTAATCCGCTCGGACATGAAATTCTGTTTATTTGTACAGTCTGAAAAAAAACCTGCGTCAGCAAATGTACACATGAACACGGTCGTCATTTAAAGGAACTTTTGTAATAACCTGAATTTACCACGAAGAAAACTACTGGAAACTTATAAACTACAGTACAGGAATACAGTGTCAGATTGCAGACTGTCAACGAAGTTCGTAATAGATCGCAGATATCTGACTGGATCGAAGGCTATTTAAGTAAAAAAAAAACCTGTACGTTGTCCTGGACGGCGACTATTCATCGCAGACAATAGTACCGGCAGGGGCGCCCCAGGGAAGTCTGAGACGAACGCTCTCGTTCCGTATAAAAATAAGTGATCTGATGGACAAGGTGATCCGTAATCTACGACTGTTTCCTCGTGACCCTTTACTGTACGGGATAGTGATTTCTTTAAATAACTGTTCGAGGATGCAGAATGCCTTACACAGAACTTCTTTCTGAATGGCAGCGTGTTCTAAATGTGTAAAAATGTAGGTTAATGCACATGAGTCGGAGAAACAGTCCCGTAATGTTCGAATACAGTATTACATTGTACTGCTTCATCATCACATCGTTTAAATATCCAGGCGTAACTTTGCAAAGCGACAGAACAAGCACCGAGCGAGTTGGCGCAGTGGTTAGACACTGGACTCGCATTCGGAAGCGCGACGGTTCAATCCCCCGTCCGGCCATCCTGATTTAGGTTTCCCGTGATTTCCCTAAATCGCTCAAGGCAAATGCCGGGATGTTTCCTTCCAAAGGGCACTGCCGACTTCCTTCCCCGTCCTTCCCTAATCCGATGAGACCGATGACCTCGCTGTCTGGTCTCCTTCCCCCACAACCACAACCCCCAACAGAACGAGCACGTGAGGTCGATTGTAGGGGAGTCGTACTGTCGACTTCGGTTTACTGGTAGAATTCTAGGAAAGAGTAGTTCGTACATAAAGGAGATAACGTGTTGAAGAGTGATAGCCACTCTTGAGTACTGTTGCAATGTTTGGGATCCCGGAAAGCTCGGATTTAAGGGAAAACATTGAACCAATTCAGAGGCGTGCTGCTTCTTTGTTACCTTTAGGTTCAATTGCGCGAGTGTTGCGGAAATGCTCCGTGAACTCAAATGATATCACTGGCGAGAAGAGCCGTTCTTCCCGCGTGGCACTATTGAGATAGTTTAGAGAACCGCCTTTAGCGGTTGATTCTACCGCCGCCAACGTACTTCCCGCGTAAGAACCTCGAAGACAAGGTGAGAGAAACTAGAGCTAGTACGCAGGCACTTAGTCGTTTTTACAAGCTCCATTTACGAGAAGAAGTGGTAGGTACCCACCGCCATCCACCGTATAGTGGCTTGTGGAGTATGTATGTAAATGTACGAGGGTCACTCCAAAAGAAATGCACACTATTTTTTTTTATAATCCATCTTTTATTCTACATGTTTGAAAGTCTTACAGTGTGTAGATACATCCTTTAGGAAGAATATTTTCATTTCTCCACATAATTTCCATCCCACTCAACTGCCTTACGCCATCTTGGAACCAGCGCCTGTATACCCGCACGGTAAAATTCTGGACCAACCTGTTGGAGCCATTGTTTGGCAGCGTGCACAAGGGAGTCATCATCTTGAAACTTTGTTCCACGAAGAGAGTCTTTCAGTTTCCAAAAGAGATGATAGTCACATGGAGCCTGGTCAGGACTGTTAGGCGAGTGTTTCAGTGTTGTCCATCCAAGTTTTGCGATCGCTTCCATGGTTTTTTGACTGCTTTGTGGCCGTGCATTGTCGTGCAACAGCAAAACATCCTGCTTTTGCCGATGTGTTCGAACACGTGTCAGTAGAGCTTCACGTTTCTTCAGTGTCGTCACATATGCATCAGAATTTATGGTGGTTCCACTTGGCATAATGTCCACAAGCAAGAGTCCTTCGGAATCGAAAAACACCGTAGCCGTAACTTTCCCAGAAGAAGGTGTGGTTTTGAATTTTTTTTTTCCTTGGGTGAATTTGCATGATGCCACTCCACTGATTGCCTCTTTCTCTATGGTGAAAATTGATGGTGCCATGTTTCATCACCTGTCACAATTCTTCCAAGAAATTCATCTCCACCATTTTCGTACTGTTCCAAAAGTTCGCTGCATACCGTTTTTCTTGTTTCTTTGTGAGCCACTCTCAACATCCTGGGAACCCACCTGGCACAAACCTTTTTTAACACCAACACTTTAGTACTCTGCAAACACTTCCTTCCCCTATCCCAACGTAGCGTGACAATTAGTTCACTGTGATGCGTCTGTCAGCAGTCACCAATTCGTTAACTTCCTGCACATTGTCTGGAGTGTGTGCAGTACGAGGCCTGCCACTGCGAGGACAATCCTCAATATTGCTGTGCCCGCTTTCATCACGTAACCTTCTTGCCCACCGACTAACTGTACTGCGATCGACAGCAGCACCATCTCCACACATCTTTTTCAACCTCTTGTGGATGTTTCCCACTGTCTCGTTTTCACACCACAGGAATTCTATGAACGCACGTTGTAAGTGTAGCAGCCATCTTGAAGACATGCTGTGACGGAGCCACTCACGAGAACAGGTTGAACAAAGTTTGAAAACAAGCGGGAAGGATGTATCTACATGCTGTAAAACTTTCACACATGCAGAAGGAAAACTGTATTTTTACAAAAATTGTGTGCATTTCTTTTGGAGTGACCCTCGTAGATGTGTATGAATCAATATTCGGTTTTTTTTCAGAAATCCCATTTAGAAAACGAGGATCAAATAGATGAGGGACGGTGGAGGGCAAGGGGAGGGGCGAAATGATTACTAAAACAGTGAATTCCAAATTTTTCATCCCCTCCCTCGCTCCCCTGCTCTCATTTAGACAGACTTCCTCCTCTCTCGTCTTAGCGTTTCTAATCGACAAGCAACAAGCACTGTTGTCTCAGCAGAGAAGGAAACTTGGAACACGGCGCCGATCCGTGCCGGGAACTTGGGACAGGCAGAGAGCGGGAGCAACTTTTCCCGAGCTGTCGACTGCCGCCACCCAATAACCGTAATGGCTATCGAGCTGTTAAGAGGCTGAAAATAGAATTAAAAGCCGGCGAGCCATCAGGGACGCATTAAACTCAGCCAGTACCAATATCTGTCTTGCGCGTTCTCGCAAAAGTTTGTCGCGCCGGAGCGCTGTTGTAGTGAGCGATGAGGCAAGAATATCGGATAGTTTATCTTCTCCGAAGAAGCAGTAGCTTTCTTGATGTAAAAAAGGCCCAGATTCCAATTAAGGAAATTGTATAACGTAAAGAACCGGCAACAACTGTGAATGCAATTACATACCGCTGAATCTGTGTTTTGCTAGATAATTTCTACCAACCTTTCGTACACCTAATGAAACACGTTAACTTCCAAATAAACGAGTTTACATGTAGTAATCATAATAAATCAGTTTCCAGCAGAACCCGGAATGCGAACTGCAAAACATGGATATGCAGCTCTTTTACCAACTTAAGATGATTACGTTCGTGTATTTGCCTTCACAAGATACATTCCGGCAGCTTTAGGTATTTGGCTCTGAGCCTATGGGACTTAACATCTGAGGTCATCAGTCCCCTAGAACTTAGAACTACTTAAACCTACCTAACCTAAGGACATCACACACATCCATGCCCTAGGCAGGATTCGAACCTGCGACCGTAGCGGTCCCGCGGTTCCAGACTGAAGCGCCTAGAACCGCTCAACCACACCGTTTAGGTATTTATTGACAGCGCTTTGTTTGACGTCACTATGTGCGTCACTAACAATGGCTAGAGAATGAAGTATAATCAATCGTCCATAGTCACCGAATTGTTCAGTATGCAGGTATGAACACTATTTTTGCCTCAAATGTACCCCGGACTGTCAAATAAAACGCTATAATATGCAGGGAGAGCGTAAAATGATACAAAGGCGGAGAGGCACGATATTCTTTTGCCATTATTATTCTTTAATTTCAATTTTACTTCCTGTTTGCGTTTCAGACGAAAGCAAACAGAACGAAGAATTAAGTAAAATCAGCCGCTTCTTGCTCTTTCCCTCAATAAACATACATAAACACACTAACACACACACACACACACACACACACACACACACACACACATACACAACATGGACGGGACTTAACCATAGTATTTGACTGTTCATTTTTATACTTTTTAGCATTATTCTCATAATTGAAGAGCCGAAACCTTTCTCTCCTAATCCGGTACCGGCATTCCAGTTTGTGTTTTTCGGAGCTTGCGAATATACCACGCCTCATCTTGCTATTAGAATATTAATCTGCTAACCAACGTAAATTCATCACCAAAACATTAATTATAGATCGCTATAGTCATAGACAAAGTTAGGGATGTTACTAAATCTAAAACTTTAAACTTCCCTACAAAGGAACACAAATAAGTAAATAAAACTAACAGCGAAGAAAATTGAATGAAAGTACAGATATATTGTATCTGGTGATTCAAACAGTGATGACTGAGAAACTCATGAATAGGAATGTTCCATTCGTCTCCGTACCTGCTACTGAAATATATTGGCTGAAAGAAACCCAAAAACCGTACAACGATAGTTTTCATTCCTTGTCACACCTATTCTTTCGTAAATATTTATTACAAAAATTATTACGTTATTTTTGAAAAATAGCTTTGATACGGAAATCGGGTTCTGTTTCCAAGGAATCTCGAAAAACTGCGTTATTAGTACCGTGTTTTCTTGAAGAGAGACATTCGCTGGTGCGTGATTAATGTCGATACTGACATGAGGAATTTCTGTACAAATTACGTAATTTCTACTTAGACTTCACTGTTTATCAAGAAATATTTAACATATCTGCAGAATTATTCTATATTTATTGTATTTTTTTAATAAATATTCGAACGCTGAGATAAAATTCATTTCTTCAGGGCTAAGTACTGCTTATCCCAAAATTCATTTCAAATATTCTTGAGGGCTAACAGAACAAATGTAGAGCAAAGAAAATGGCAAGATAGTTTCCAGGCCACAGAGAATCGTCATGGTAGGCGAGTGGATTTGTTTAAACAACAAATAAGACCTATTTCCCTCCCTATTATACTTTCCTTATCTGTATGCTGCTCGCATGACTCTTACTCTCGAAAACCTTGTCCTAAGGCTAGCTTCTTTTAGTAGTAATCCAAACGCACTTGCTCCTAGCAGCTGCTTCAGTTTTGAAGATAAATCGTCAAGAGTGCCCAAAGATTTCGAGCATATGGCGTCACTCTCTTTCTGTCAACGGGATCATCAAAAACGCGAAAGACTCAGCTATGATTAGCGGCATGAGGATGCAGAAGGCACTGGAAACCACTACATTTGAGACACTTAATGTTTATCCGCAGGCCATGTGGCTTGTAACTGAAATAGTGTCACGATGACCTCTCTATTGCCAGCAGATTCCGGATTAGTCGTTCTTTCGGTTCTCCTGAAGAGGATTACCAAGGGGTACTAGAGGGGGACTGTGAACCAATGTAGATTAATCAGGAGTCGTTTAGAAGAGGGTTTGGGTCAAGAATTTTTCAAGCAGTATTAAATCCTATGGGGTTCGATACTGACGACACATATGAGACCCTTGCTCAGTTCCGTTCAAGTATTACATTTGTACTCCTAGTCCGCGTAAGTGTATCATTACCTTTCGACAATCTTTTTGTGTCACAGTCACGACCATTGTTCAGAATTAAGTTCCTGGCGCTTGTGTAGCAAATTACGTGTTCATGACGATCTACGTGAACCGCGCCGAGAAGTGTTTGTCACAATCTGAACATGGGTTGACTTCAGGCAGTACGCGCACACCAGCGCCTCCTAATCAGAAGCCGAATACACAGACCTTGAGGCAACGCTCGAGCCACACAAATATCAAGTAGCTTTTGATAAAAACGCAAATATGGAGAAGGTTTCAGACGTTCCTTGGCACGTGTGTTACCGGCAAAGACTCAAACATGCGAGCGTCAGACCGGTGCAGGTAGTGTTCGGAGAGGCGTTCGTGTACTGCGACGCCTATGTAATACTGGTAGGGGGTGCACTCTCCTGCAGTAAAGAAGACACGCAAAACTGCAATTTATTGTAAAGACTCTACGATACGCGTGTAAAGGCAGAGGGAAGATTAGCGTTTAATGTCCCACCGACGACGAGATGAGATGGAGCACATTAGCTAAATGCCACGCCGACTTTTCTACACGAACCTGTCCTTGTTTGCTATATTTTATTATTTTTAGCCATCAGAGAAGACATCTTTAGACTGTTGAAGGCTATGAGCCCATTTACTATGCGATTTATTACGAATTATTAAAGAAATACACACATGATGGAACACAAAACCCCATCGAAAGCTTCAGTAACCTCATCTAGAACAGGCTTCCAAAGACAACTTTTTGTTCATCTACTACTGTCAAAATTTCCAGGTATGATGCGCATTTAGTGCTCAGCACTGGAAGAAGCAGCAACCTTATGAGACTAGTATTTGAAGCATGTTGCTTCACTGAAAAAGCTATTGAAAAATGCTGATGACGTGTGATTGCTAGTTCTGAAATGTCAGTGAAGAATATTGCCCATAGGGCACACCAGAAGGATAAGAAGAGACTTAAATGAAGACCAGAAAGACCAAGTATATGCTGATGACCAATATTAAGGTACTTGTTTCTGGGACAAATGCGAATAAAATCTTTTCCTGCATTTCCCACAACTTTCATTTTTCAGTGTATAAAGAACATTTTCTGTTCAATCACTGCACATAAAAAGGTGAAATTTGCTACAGAATTTTTGCACACCACACGAAAACTTAACGTAGGACAAAATGTTTTAAAGTGCATTACTGCCCAATATAATTTTTATGGAAATAAAAATTTATATGTATCACACACATAAATTTAAAAATTTGTTGCGAGAGCTCTAAGACTGATATTAAAAAACTGGTACACAGATTCGTTTATATAATTATTAAGAATAACCTACCATATTTAGGATAGTGATAAGTAAAGTAATGTTTGAGAAAGCGTCACTCATGTGATAGTATGTGCTCTAATATTATCCAGCAACCTCCTGATCAAGTTATGTGACCAGAAAATAAAAAACAATCCAGGCTACATCCAATAACATAACGACACAATTTGGTTCAATTGCCTCTCAAACAATAAAGGCTACATTAGCTTATTTTTATGTATCCGTCTATTGTCTCATACGACCCGCGTAAGCAGCTCAGAGAAACGATGGTAGACTTAGAGATGAATGGCCGAACTAGTACTTGAACAGCAGGCTTTGGAAATGCAAGTTCAGTGTGTCAACTCTGCGCCACCTCACTCGGCTGTATTCATGGTGTCTCATGAAGGTGTATCGTCATCGTGGTCGAGGGACTAGTGTGTGACTATTGCAGATGGAATACTGTTCTGTCTCTGGCATTGCCAATGATTTTTCCTTGGAGTAAAACTGAGGTGATACTTGAAACAGCAGCGCCCTCTCCGGTTTCATAACCGATCTACAGAGTGGAACAGAACTAATATGGACCAAAATAAGAGAAAAAACTCGAGTAAACGTTGGCTGAAAAATCCATACCTTAAGAGCTGTGAGCACTTGTTCAGTAGAAGAGATGTATCTTACAGCAGCAGAGAGGAAAAAGTACTTACGACTCTTACGGTACGCACTTTAGAATCCATGTCTGGTGAACATTTTTCCTTGTTTTAGCCCATACTACCACCTCTGAGGGGTAGTTGGTGCAGTTCTGGTACACGCTGTATATTATTAAATGGTTAAAAGTGTCACAAGGTTCGAGCTGCAGATTGCCTTAGACTTCTAGCGGCAACAAAAATTGATTTTCGAAATTTGATGCAGTTATTGCACGATTTTACAAATGATCTAGACATTAAGAGGTGTAACGTCAAGTTAAAGTTTTAACACAGTAAGTATTAAAGTAAAAAATATTGTACATGTTTAGACATTAAATGATCTAGACATTAAGAGGCGTAACCTCAAGTTAAAGTTTTAACACAGTAAGTATTAAAGTAAAAAATATTGTACATGTTTTGAGGCAGAGTAACTGATGGCGTGCAGATTACGCAGAATATATTCATCCATTATTTAAGAATGAGGGCACTTAACGACTGTCAACAAACTCAACACATACCTTCAAACATCTCCGAAAAATTTTCTCGTTGACGACATCCCTCTCCCCTTCCCTACCGCCGCATAATATAAAGACAGGAAAAAGTGTTATCACTTACTACATTTTCGCTTTCCTGCAGTAAAACTTCAGTGTCAAACAAAACGTTTAAATTTATAACGTGTTTACTGTATTCAGAACATACTACGTCGACAGAATCCACTTATGTCGCTAACTGTGCTTAAATTACATCACTGGACGACAGATAATTCAGAAGAAATGACAGCAGAAACACTGAATTGCGTGAAACAAATTTTTACGCGTGGGAGTTCGAGTCTTCAAAGAGTAGGGGTTGGGTGGTGATAATTTGAAGGAGGGGGAAGGCGGTTACAGGTATTAACCACCGGGAGATCGCAGTACCGATCACTTTCCATTTAAGCAGGACTGCCAAGTCATGCATAGTCCGAAAGGAGGAAGAGGTTTAGGTTTTCTGTGAGGACAAATCCTCAAATGGAAACTAGTGCCATAATTATAGTTTCAGTTGATATACTTTGCTGCATCACCTGCACGCCGGAACACACCTTCTGCCGTGTGGAGGAGGTCATGCCTAACGCAAAAAGTGAAAGTGGTCTGCCGTAAGACCAAATCTGTAATATTGTACCGTAGGACCGAGGAAAGCAGATTTTTTGCATCCAAATCCATACTCCACAGACAACTTTACGGTGTGTGGCGCAGGGTTCTTCGTGCACCACTAAGACTTCCCCCTTCCGTCTTCCAGTCGCGGACTGTTAATATTTCAATTTATTTCAGTCTAGACCTTTAAAGTTGTAATGTGGAATATTTAATATTTGCTGCATATTTAGAGAAAATTTCTTGACCAACTTCAGCCGAAAGAGAAATGTGGTTCTTTTTTTTTTCACGCTGCAAGTGCGACTATTTACTGAAGACAGTTTCGAAAGATTTTGAACACCAGTGAAGATATCCTACTAACGTCAGGGCTCAGTCAAAGAAACAAGAATTAAAACTATAAGAGTGTACCAACAAACAAAAAACAAAATTTTTTTCTTAAATGATTCAAATGGCTCTGAGCACTATGGGACTTAACTTCTAAAGTCATCAGTCCCCTAGAACTTAGAATTACTTAGTTGGCGGAACATTACCAGCGAAACCTAAGGACATCACACACATCCATGCCCGAGGCAGGATTCGAAGCTGCGATCGTAGCGGTCGCGTATTCCAGACTGTAGCGCCTAGAACCGCTCAGCCACCCCGGCCGGCTTTTTTCTTAACCTGATTTTGGTGACAGGATCTATCTTCATTCTTTATGGAACTACGTGTACACAATGACTGTGTACACCGCTCAGGGTGTTAAAACCTCCCAAAGCGTCCAGCTGCCAACGGCCTTGCCGAGGTGATAACACCGGTTCCCGTCAGACCTTCGAAGTTAAGCGCCGTCTGGTATGGCTAACTCTTGGAAGGGTCATCTTCCATAGGTGCCGCGTGCTGTTGGTAAACGGTGCGCACTCAACATTTGTGAGGCCAATGGAGGACCTACTTGATTGAGAAGTAGCGGCACCGGTCACAGAAACCGACAGCGGCCGGTAGAGCGGTGTGCTGACCACATGCTTGTCTGTATCCGCATCCGGTGACGTCTGAGGGCTGAGGATGACACGGCGGTCGGTCGGTCGGATCTTCAAAGCCTGTTCGGATGGTTTTTATTTTCTGAGCGTCCTTGCCGCAATTGTTAAGGGAAATAATAAAAACACATCAGAGAAATTCTTTTAGAAGAATGAACGTAATTTCTCGTTTTTTTAAACGTACAACCAGAAAGCATTATTTTATCCGTGGGTCACTGCTGTTTTCCTTCTTCTGGCAACAGACATTTGCAACGGTTGCACTATGAGGACTGTATTTTCAGACAAATACACCGTTCCTCTCTTGATCCTTTAGAGAAAGCGGACGCACTCCAAAGTGAAAGGGTGCTGAAGCAATTTTCACAGTCTTAGCCACGGAAGAGAACAACGCCTGCCAGGAGCCGGTGAAACGGAGAAACCTAAACTGGAATCGAATACGTGTTCGCTAAAAGTCGGGACACCGCCTCGTCTGTTTTAGGTGACGGTTTCGTAACCGGCGAGTGCACAGCGAGTGACAGCGAGACGTCGAAACAGTTGTCAGAGTAATTACGCGTGACTTGAAATAATTAGTTCAAAATGGCTCTGAGCACTATGGAACTCAACATCTAAGGTCATCAGTCCTCTAGAACTTAGAACTACTTAAACATAACTAACCTAAGGACATCACACACATCCATGCCCTAGGCAGGATTCGAACCTGCGACCGTAGCGGTCGCGCGAAATAATTAGTGGGGTTCCTCCTTCATACGTTATTGTTGTTTCGTTTCTTTATGGTAGAGGCGGTCTATCAGTGACACCAAATCACTGAAACGTCCTGGCAGATTAAAACTATATTGGACTGGGACTCGAATCCGGAAACTTTGTCTCTCGCAGGCAATTACTCAATCGACTGAAGTATAGAGACCACCACTACCTCATCTTCTACGTATCTTGCTGAACTGGCATTCCTGAAGGAGACGATACCCCAGAGGGTTGGCTTAGCCGCATCCTAGGATTGATCCTCAGACGAAAGTATTTTCGACCAGCCTCATTCTTTACAACGCTTCTGTGAGATTCTCTCGGAGCTACTACCTCATCTTCCACTTATCTTGCTGGACTGGCACTCCTGGAGGAGAGGATACTCCAGATGATTGGCTTAGCCGCATCCTAGGATTGATCTTCACACGAAAGTATTTTCGATCAGCTTCATTCTTAACAACTTTGAACGACAAGCTTCTGTGAGATTTTCTCGAAGCATGAGTATGGAATTTCGCACGTAAGTTTCATTGCATTAAACGTTGTACTAATCGCTTTTAAAGTAATGAAGCATATGAATATCTGTATTCAATACTGGCTGAAAATTAGGGCAAGCCATGCAGTTGACATGCCATGCCTTATGAATATGTACAGGGTGATTATAATTAAAGTTAAACTTTCAAAGCACTGTAGAAGTAACACCACTGGTCAGAATGACATCAAATTGCAACGGAGTATTATCGGAGAAGGGGGAAAACGTATGGCAGAAGAAAAAAAAAGTGTAAAAATTGATCAACATATGGAGCTGTTTCTCCAGACTACGTAAATTGGGCCGGCCGGTGTGGCCGTGCGGTTCTAAGCGCGTCAGTTTGGAACCGCGTGACCGCTACGGTCGCAGGCTCGAATCCTGCCTCGGGCATGGATGTGTGCGATGTCCTTAGGTTAGTTAGGCTTAAGTAGCTCTAAGTTCTAGGGGACTGATGACCTCAGATGTTAAGTCCCATAGTGCTCAGAGCCATCTGAACCTACAGCCTGGCTGTCCCGATCACCTGATCTTAATCCGTGTGACTTCTCATTGTGGGGCTACCTGAAAGATGTTGTGTTCAGTGTTACCATTGCAAAGTTAGCTACATTGAAATCACGCATTAGGCAGCACATTCTGAACGCGACCTCAGAAACACTTCGATCAGTTGTGGAACATGCTGTTTCTCTATTTCAACTTGTTGCAGAAAACGGTGGACAGTGTATGGAGCATGTTTTGTGCAAGTCACAAGGAAATTAATAATCCGATTTTAATCTGATTGAAGCTTTTCATGCGGTTTTTGGCCTCAGGACAATCAAAAACCGATTTTCTCTATCGGATGTGATATGACCTTGTGGTGGCACACCTGTACACCCATGCACACTGGGTATTACAGTTTGTTTAACGTCGAATGTACACCTTAAGCATCGTTGTATGATTCAATTGTGATTTGTAGTCGACCACTATTATATTATGAGTCTAACAGCGCCATCTATTGTTACATTTTATAATTATTTATTTTTCTTCCGCCATACGTTTTCCCCCTTCTCCCATAATATTCCGTTGCAATTTGACGTCATTCTGACCAGTGGTGTTACTTCTACAGCGGTTTGAAAGTTTTACTTTAATTATAACAACCCTGAAGTACCCAAATGTTTTTTTGATGGCAGACATTAGGGAATAATATCCGCTAGGTGAAGTATGTCATGTTGACCCAGAATAATAATAATCAAGGGGCACAACATAATCTACGGAACACAGTTTGGTTATTTCCTGTCAGTGGTGACTTTCATAACTATAGTGACTGTGAAGGGCTTGTGAATACTATACTTGAAGAATTAAAGACAATCAGGGCAACAATAAGACTGGCTTCTAGCGGGGAATTTGGTTAAGACATCGAAAGTGAACAGAATTAGGTGAACTTTCTTTGACATGAAAGACAGGCCTCAAAAATGTTAATATTAATGGCCGTAGGATACCAAGTGAAATAAGTGAAATAAGTTTAGTTAGAGACTGTCCAGAATCCATAAATCCTTAATAGGTTACCTATATCTACCACGAAATATTTTCAATTGCTTAAAATAACGTCAAAACTGTAAATTTTACAACTACAGATATCAAACTGTCTACTGCTGTAGACAATTAAGGCAGCAGATACTAGTGATTTCGACATAATATAGCAAGCTTCAGAACGATTCATCCGGTTTCACAAGACTGTATCTTCTACATTAATGATGTAATGAAGCCCCAGCTCTCATAGTACATTTACATTATAGAGAACGTGATTTTGGTTTCTCCCGTGTCACGTCGTGTTTGCGAATTTCGTGCCGGCTAGGCGGCTACCCATGCACCGTACACTTGCTTCGCCGTCTCGCTGCGCGCGTGCGGTGCGCTCGGTGGCTGCGTGGCTCTGTGTTGTTGACTTGCTGATAAGCCTTCTTCTCTTGCCTGGGTGGTATGTTGCTTTTCGTGGAGCGCCTCACTTTGGCTCTTTGGTTACAGACGCGTCTACTTTACATGGCATAGTTTGTTTTCCGCCGCCGCAGACTATTCGTCTTGCGGGCATTGTTGATTTTAATTATGAAGGTTGGGCCTTGTATATTGTCCGCTATTTTGCATACCATGTTTTAATTTGTTTATTTGTTCTCATAATTAGGTGTATATTGCGGTGATATCATTTTGATGCATATGTTCAGTTCCTATTATTGTTAATTTCTTGTTTAGATACACACCTTACACGAAACCGGTAGCGCCGTAACGAAATTGGTTCAAATACTGCTGTTTGCGTACTTTTTGCTAGAAAATACATTAATGAAGACAGATAGTTGTAAATTATAGCTTACACATTGATCTAGAAAGATTTTGTTTTCAAAAGAACCACCTGATTTTACAGGTGGATATCTGTTAGAGGCATGTACAAACAAACTTAAGGTAGTTCCTATAATTACGTTTGGGATTAAAGTCTTCATTTCCGTTTCACGCATGTTCAATCTGCCCTCCACGTAACGGATGACAAATATACATATGCTGGTGAAACTCGTCTCATCCTACTGCGAACATGTCTGGAGTTATTGCATTCCTTGCTTTTAGTAGACGGGGTCTTCCACAAGTTCCCCCCCCCCCCCCCCCCCTCCACCGCGCCACTCCTTTCCCCCTCCCCGTCCCCCGCAATCACACCAAGTTTAAAAAAAAATAATAATAAAATGAAATTACACACCGTGAGGTTAGTCGACTTTGAAAACTCAACCGTACATCGCATACGCTGTCTTCTCGCCGTTTCCATTCTCTGCGCCGGCCGCGGTGGTCTAGCGGTTCTAGGCGCGCAGTCCGGAACCGCGCGACTGCTACGATCGCAGGTTCGAATCCTGCCTCGGGCATGGATGTGTGTGATGTCCTTAGGTTAGTTAGGTTTAAGTAGTTCTAAGTCCTAGGGGACTGATGACCACAGATGTTAAGTCCCATAGTGCTCAGAGCCATTTGAACCATTTTTTCCATTCGCTGCACACATGTTAAGAAACGAGTGAGCGAGGTAGCTACGTGATGGAAACCGTACTGCCAACCACGCCAACCGGTTCACGAAATTTCGTAAGAAGAAAGGTGTCACAGTACAAGATTAAAGTCCTGAAGTTTGTAATTACATCAAATAATTTTTAACTTTTTTTCAATTTGTTGTCTGTCTGCTTCTCCGCATGTTAAGACCTCTTTTTCTCGGGAAGGGATGTAGGTATCGAGTTGAAATTCACATCAAATACTAAGATCTACGGTCATTTGGCGGTGTAATAAAAAATTTTAGCTTCTAAGTCACTACAGTCTAAAGATAACGGACATATGTGTCACTTATTTTCCTACGCAAACACACTCATCTAAACCTGCTCATGAACTCTCGATACACATTTAGGTCCTAGTGATCTATCTGTGAAGGCAGAGAGGTCGTGGGATCGAATCTCGGTGGGCAACGGCCACGTATTTTACAATCTTCGTTTTACCCTAGCCTTCATCTCACAAATATGTGAACAACTGCCAACTGCTAAAAGCGACGCGTGCTTGGATTCCACGTTAAACTATAGATCCAATCTTTTTTTTTTTCCTTTTCCGAGTCATGACTCTTCTGAGTGCTATGATGCAGCCCGCCACGAATTCTTCATCTCAGAGTAGCACCTGACTTGCAACTCACATCCTATGTTATTTTCTAGATATATTTCAATCTCTGTCTTCCTCTACAGTTTTTGCTCTCTACAGCTCCCTCCAGTACCGTGGAAGTCATTTCCTCGTGTCGTGTCATCCTGTCGCTTCTCCTTGTCAGTGTTTCCTCTCCGATTCCGCGCAGAATCTCCTCATTCCGTACCCGGCTCCAACTGAAGTCGTTAAGAGCCACCGAAGTTGCTACAGTGGCGACCAATATAAACACTTGCACCAGGCCATTTAGCCATACGAGTATATTATTATTATTATTATTATTATTATTATTATTATTATCATATAACAAGTTTAGCGACCACTGCTTCGCTCAAGTAGACTGTGTGGCCTGCAGAGATTTTTTGTTTTGTTTTTATTTAGTCGAATATTTATGTTGTTCACACAAATTTCAGCACCTAAATTTTTCACGCAAATTATGGCCATTTAAACATGGTCTTTCCGAATGACTTCTCACCAAAAAGTGATTCTGGTAGATGAAGTCCAAAGCTTTTGTTAATCATCCCTTTTGCGTTTTTGTGGAAATATTTCTGTAGCAAGTTTCATCCCCTAACAAATATTTCTTTATACCTAATCGAGAAGTGAAAGAACAATTTTCCAAAACATTTAGCTATTATTTTTTTTCAATGTAGCGAACTATTTTCTTAAAAATTTTCATCCCCAACCCTTAGGGGCTGAATTTCCAGAAACACTGAAACACTTTTTTTGTTTAATTTGTAACCGAGAAGTCAAACAGCAATAGTGATAGATGTAGCCTTAAAATCCTTTAGTAGTTCTTTAGTAATTACTTATTTTCAAAAAACTTTCATCCAATGTTTTAACCTCTTAGTGATTGAATTTCCAAAAATGCTAAAACGTGTATTTTTTTTCTGACGGAGAAAAAAAAACAGTTTTCGTAGTTCTAGTTTCAAAATTCCCTAAATATCGACATACTTTCAAAAAGTCTATCATCTCCTATTTGATCCCCTTAGAAGTGGAATTTCCGACAAATCTTTCTTCTACGATGCCCACGGTATGAGGTTCACACCCTCTCTAAACTTAGCGGTTTTGGCTGGGCGATGATGAATAAGTCAGTCAGTTAGTCAGCACAATTGCCTTTTATGTATAAAGTTTGTACGGAACCCTCAAGGCAGACGTGCTGTACGCATTCAACCGGTTTGTCTTTCTATACTTCGCCCTTCTACCATCTCCATAGACTAAAATAAAAAGTGGTAAGGTGACGGGACCTTGGTGGCTAAGAAACGTGACCATTTCTGCCGATCCACCTTCCGGGCAATGTTAAGTGTAGGTGAAACGGTCACGTTTCTTGGTCACCAACTTCAGCAGACCTTACTGCTTTAAAGTCTTGCCTGTGAGTACGGCTCAAAGGATAGGTCTACAAACAAAATGTAAACAAAACAGGTGATCTGGTCGTTCGGATTAAGAGTAGAGCAGCCGTCGTAAAAGAACGCCAAGAGAATTTTCTAAGAGATACAAGTGGTATTGTCGCGAGATTTTGAAAGTGTATTCAAATCGAAGGTGTAATTTTTGAAAATCTGAGTTTAATTACTTGCCTGTGCTTAACATCTTCTGCGAGTATTTGTTTTGCGTTCTGAAGGCCCTATCTCTGTAACCAGTAAAGAGAGGATAGTTGTTGTAAGGAATGGTTGTTTTTTTCGAATTTAATCTGCACCATCACCTCCGAGAAATATTTACCTTTCCTCCTGAAACAACCTATATAAACTGACAGGATAAGTTGATGTCATGGAATCGTCTATTACAGTTGCTAGTGTTGCTGACTAAGTTTACATTATTGATGACGCTGGCTATTGTTATTACTTGAACAAACCTGCTGCTTTATCAAAATGCAACTTTATAAAAAAAAAGCTGGCAAAATATTTATTCGCATCTGTTTGCCTTATATATTCTGCCACTGAGAACAAATACGAACAAATAAAGATCGTGATAAGAGTTAATTAGTAAATTTCATTACTTAACTTATTATCTTCATTGGGTGTACTTCGACGTCTTTGTGGGCTCAACAAAATTTCTGCTTGCAGGAGGGTATTCAGCTTCAAAATATGTTCGAGAAAAAATTATTGCAAACACTTTTCATTCACACAGAGCATTTAATCAGCATCATTTTTACACAGCACGGTTTCAATATAAAAATATGTTTGAAACTCTGAATGCTACATGACACACAGTATACTAACTTCCTGCCAACCACCTACAAATTCCAGTTGCTAACCAAGAAGAACAAAGATAATATACACATTAATTTTACATGAGCAAATGATTTACTTACCGATAACCTTTTCTGAAGTTACTCTGAAAGTCAATAATTAACAACTTCACTGCCAATGACCTCAGTCGTGATTATGAGTGGATGCCTCATTTCATATGGCCCAAAAATTATTTTCTTCTGAAGTATTTTATATTACGACAGCATTTTTCTCTTAAATGTGTTAATCTGTTACTCCATGTAACTGTTTTGATTTTCTGGTGAAAATGCCTATAGACGGCGTCGGATCCAGGTTCAAGTAAAATATCATTGCAACCGGTTGTCTGTATTATACGTACCACATTCTTACTGTCTCATGTTTAAAATTGCTAATTTATGTCAGTAAGACTATAAGAAATTCGAGATTACAGTTTTGAATTTCCCTGTTTCGTATGGTAAATTTATGGACTGTACCGAGTAATCCAGTTTGTTGTTGTTGTTGTGGTCTTCAGTCCTGAGACTGGTTTGATGCAGCTCTCCATGCTACTCTATCCTGTGCAAGCTTCTTCATCTCCCAGTACCTACTGCACCCTACATCCATCTGATTCTGCTTAGTGTATTCATCGCTTGGTCTCCCTCTACGATTTTTACCCTCCACGCTGCCCTCCAGTACTAAATTGGTGATCCCTTGATGCCTCAGAACATGTTCTACCAACCGATCCCTTCTTCTAGTCAAGTTGTGCCACAAACTTCTCTTCTCCCCAATCCTATTCAATACCTCCTCATTAGTTATATGATCTACCCATCTAATCATAGTATTACAGTATGTAACGAAATTAGGTCACTGAATACGGACTCCCTATACGAGGGCTATTCGGAATGTAAGGTGAGATGGGGCGCGAAATGAAAAAAAAAAAAAAAAAATCCGATAAATCTTTGCACAGACGTGTTGGGCAGTGTCTCTAGTATGCCCGTCGATCGCATCACGTTGCTTTTTTCAGTTCTGGACGCACAGTGAGCACATAAAGATGCCTAGAAAATAGTGTCTCCCGCCTAGTATAAGTGCCCGCTGAGAGATTTCTGCTGATTTCGTGAAGCTCACGTAACCCAACTGTCATGCGGTTCCTTCTTCATGACAATTCTCAGCCGCACTCTGCAGGGGCAATGAAGATGCGTTTGATCACCCACAATACAAAACTTCTTGGCAGATTAAAACTGTGCGTCGCACCGAGACTTGAATTCCGGACCTTTGTCTTTTGCGGGCAAGTGCTCTACCATCTAAGCTACCCAAGCACAGTTTTAATTTCGCCAGCACCTCGTATCCTACCTTCCAAACTTCACAGAAGCTCTCCTGCGAACCTTGCAGATCTAGCACTCCTGAAAGAAAGGATATTGCGGAGACATGGCTTTGGCACAGCCTGGGGGATGTTTCCAGAGTGAGATTTTCACTCTGCAGCGGAGTGTACGCTGATACGAAACTTCCTGGTAGAGCCGGGCCGAGACCCGGACTCGAAATTTAATTCTGGGAACATCCCCCAGGCTGTGGCAAAGCCATGTCTCCGCAATATCTTTTCTTCCAGGAGTGCTAGTTCTGATAAGTTTTGCAGGAGAGTTTCTGTGAAGTTTGGAAGGTAGAAGACGAGGTACTGACGGAATTAAAGCTGTGAGAACGGGTCGTGAGTAATGCTTGGGCAGCTTGGATGGTAGAGAACATGCCCGCGAAAGGGAAAGGTCCCGAGTTCGAGTCTCGGTGCTGTGGACAGTTTTAATCTGCCTGTGAGTTTGATATCAGCACACACTCCGCTGTAGGGAGAAAATTTCATACTGCATTCACAATACAGTCTGTAACTGGACGCCCCTGAGTTTCATCTCTGCTCACATAAACCGCTGGCTTTGAACATAACTTTTTGCCACAGTCAGCGAGCTATAGAGAAGACTGGAGAATTGGCGGAAACCACAGGGGACTGCCTTTTATGACGAGGGTATTGGTAAGGTGGTACAACGCTGGGACTGATTAAAAAGTCGGAGTGGCGACTATCTAGAGAAGTAGCTGGAAGGTAAATCTGGCAAATAAAACAATTTTGATTCTCACAGTGGTTTCCATTTCGCGACCGATCGGACCTTACTTTCGGAATAGTCCTCATGCACAAAGTACCGTGACAGAACGGAAATACTATTTCGATACTGTATGACGTATTGCAGGCGTAGAAAAGATAAGTTACAATAGATATGCTATTATGCAGCTGAGGTGGAAGGAAGGGCCGGCCAGAGTGGCCGAGCGGTTTTAGGCGCTACAGTCTGGAACCGCGCGACCGCTATGGTCGGAGGTTCGAATCCTGCCTCGGGCATAAATATGAGTGATGTCCTTAGGTTAGTTAGGTTTAAGTAGTTCTAAGTTCTAGGGGACTAATGACCTCAGAATTTAAGTCCCGTAGTGCTCAGAGCCATTTGAACAATTTTTTATAAGGAAGAATGGCGGAGGATTTTCGTGTGAGTTTTGGTTTAAGGAGAGCAGAGCATGGGATGGAAACCCTAAGTGTGGGAGATTAGCGGGATGTCCTGATACGTAGTAGGGCTTTAAGGGAGGAATAGGAGGGTCTGGTTAACATGAGATCTGATATATGTTAAAAAATGACAAAATTCCTCCAGCTGTATTAAGGTGTTGGTTTTACTGGCGCCTAGTTTCGATGTTGTTACAACATCATCTTCAGGCCCATACTTGTTGACAGCAACTCTACATGTCTAACACTAGCAGTGGTGAGATAGGCGTGTCACTGACTGCTAGTGTTAGACATGTAGAGTTGCTGTCAACAAGTATGGGCCTGAAGATGATGATGTAACAACATCGAAACTAGTCGCCAATAAAACCAACACCTTAATACAGCTGGAGGAATTTCGTCATTTTTTAAGATATATTATACTAGCTGACGTCCCAAATCGTCCATTTCAATTATGGATATACGAAGACTGAGATCTGATAGGTGGGGCAGGTTGCAAAAAAATGGTTCAAATGGCTCTGTAACTTAACTCACTTAACAAAAGTAAGTCTTCGTACCCAGACTTTATACGATTAGGTTCCTTTCAGAGTAGGCTGATGCAATCCCTCCATACTTAACAATCACACACAACAGCTCGGTCGACGAAAGATCCGTACATAAAGACTGGAAACTTGCACAAGTCACACCATTATTCAGGAAATGTAGTAGCAGCAATCCAAAAATGCCTCGAAGCACTGTGAGACTTAACATCTGAGGTTATCAGCCCCTAGAACTTAGAACTACTTAATCCTAACTAACCTAAGGACATCACACTCGTCCATGCCCGAGGCAGGTTTCGAACTTGCGACCGTAGCAGCAGCGCGGTCCCGGACTGAAGCGCCTAGAACCTCTCGGCCACAGCGGCCGGCAGGGGCAGGTTACAGTGTACGACAGTCTACGCAGAGACGCCTGCCGTTCCGCTCCCTCGGGTGGCTGCCGCACAGGTGTTACGCAAAAGCTTTTCCCGCTGGCGTCACTGGAAATATTGCGATGGCGCCTGTTCGTCACGTAACAGGTTTTCGCTGCCTATTGTGTCGCTTTCGGGACAATGTGCGCACGGCTCGGAACGCGTCTGGCGCTGCGATGTGTGCTGTGCTGTGGCGTGGTGTGGTGGAGTACGTCAACGCGCGGTCAGGTCACGGTCGTGCGTTTCCCCCCTCCACGCCGGCTGTGCCGCTGCCAGGTTGGCCGGCCTGCTGCAGGGGAATTGTCTGCAGCTTGCCCAACAGACGCCACAGACGAGCGGGCTCCGCAATTGCCAGCGTTTGACTTCTTGCTCCGCGATACATGACCACGGTCACGCGGACACGAGGAAACAGGCCGGGATTGGCGTCGAATAAAAGCTACAGCGCAATTCTAACGTTTCAAGTAACAGGAGTTGTTGTCTCTAGACAAGACAGCCTAGACACAATGAGAGGGAGCCGAAAGACACGCGCTTAAACTCACGCAGGCTGGCGTGAGGTCTGAAACAGGATACGTAATGAATGCTATAAAGAAAAGTACGTAGCTTCTGGAATACTTAACTTTAATCCACATTTGTAGAACATCGCTCTTGATGATACATTAATAGAGTCTCAGCAAATGTAGCTGAAGGCTATGCTAACTATCGTCTCGGCAAATGAGAGCGTAATTCTTAGTGAACCATGGCTAGCAACGTCGGCTGTACAACTGGGACGAGTGCTAGTACGTCTCTCTAGACCTGCCGTGTGGCGGCGCTCGGTCTACAATTACTGACAGTGGCGACACGCGGGTCCGTCGTATACTAGCGGACCGCGGACGATTTAAAAGCTACCACCTTGCAAGTGTGGTGTCTGGCGGTGACACCACAGGAGTAATTGTACAAAAACATTAATGAAAGACTACAGGAGACAAAAAAAAAGTTTTCTGCGCGTGGTACGGTCTCTGTAACACCAAGTGAAAGAGATGAAACAGTAAAGAAGGAAATTTCGATTTTAGAAGACTCTTGAAATTACTTAGAACATTCATCAAACAGTCCGCAGCTCGTGGTCTTGCGGTAGCGCTCTCGCTTCCCACGTACGTGGTACCAGGTTCGAGTCCCGGTGGGGTCGGGGGTTTTCCCTGCCTCGAGATGACCGGGTGTTGTTTTGTTTTCTTCATCATACTCATTCATCCCCATTACGGTCGAAGGAAGGCAATGGCAAACCACCTACTTCACTACCTTGCCTAGTCGGCGGTGCGGGTCTCCCGCATCGTCCCCTACGCTTCTCGGAGTAAGGGACCTTATCATCTTCATCAAACAGAACTTTTACATTTGCGGACGATATCAAAATCTAAATACATTATATTACAGACAGAGTAAAAGAAGAAATTATAAACGTAGGCTTTGGGAGCGATTGTCACATTCAATAAAAGTTTTCTGGGCTTTTGACAGCATTTTCAATAAATAAAATTACCGACGTTTCGGTCCCTGTTGTAAGTGACCTTCTTCAGGGTGTTTCTGTTTACAAAATCGCCCTGAAGTAGATCACTTGTTAACAGGGACGGCAACGTCGGTAGTTTTATATATTGACAATGCAGTCACAAACCCAGAAAAAATATTGAATGAAACAGAAGAAACTGTTAGTGATATATTTATTTTTTAAATAAGTGGTTCAAAAATGGCTCTGAGCACTATGGGACTCAACTGCTGTGGTCATAAGTCCCCTAGAACTTAGAACTACTTAAACCTAACTAACCTAAGGACAACACACACATCCATGCCCGAGGCAGGATTCGAACCTGCGACCGTAGCGGTCGTGCGGTTCCAGACTGTAGCGCCTTTAACCGCTCGGCCACTCCGGCCGGCCTAAATAAGTGGCTCTGAGCACTATGGGACTTAACATCTGAGGTCATCAGTCCCCTAGAACTTAGAATTACTTAAACCTAACTAACCTAAGGACATCACACACATCCATGCCCGAGGCAGGATTCGAATCTGCTACCGTAGCGGTCGCGCGGTTCCACACTGAAGCACCTAGAATCGCTCGGCCAAAACGGCCGGCTATTTTTCAAGGAATTATTAAATGGCTCTCTAGAAATTGACTCTCCCATAATTTTGAGAAAACACACTATATTCAGTTCTGTACAACAGATAGTGTCATACCAACGACAGCAAAGGACAGTACAATGATCCAGATTTTTTGGGGTACGTGTTGATGAAAAGCTGCAATGGAATCAGCATATTACTAACCTGCTCACATAATTAAGTTCAACTACTTTTACACAAGAATAGACCTTCTAACATATTTTGCATATTTCCACTCAGTAATTGCCTATGGTGTAAAAAAAAAATGTTTCAAATGGCTCTGAGCACTACGGGACTTAACATCTATGGTCATCAGTCCCCTAGAACTCAGAACTACTTAAACCTAACCAACCTAAGGACATCACACAACACCCAGTCATCCCTGACCCCGCCGGGAATCGAACCCGGGAACCCGGGCGCGGGAAACGAGAACGCTACCGCACGATCACGAGCTGCGGTCTCTTATGGTGTAAAGAAGGGAACCGAAAGTCTGATTTTTGTTGCTCAAGAACAAGCGATAATCGAGAAAACAGCAAAAGACCGAAAGTGCAGATTTTGCAAAGAAACTGACGAAGCAATTGATAGCGTCTTCAGCTGTTGCACAAACTCTATGCAGACTAGTTGCGAGCAGAGGCAGAATGATGTGGCACGAACGGCAACTGATGCCAAAGTCACCATCAGGTATTGGCCGGGAACTGGGGGGGGGGGGGGGGGGGGGGGGGGTGGACCACAGGTCCGACAAGCTGCCGTAAAACGAACATGACAAATTACTGCTGAACACAGTACACCAGACACCACAGTTTTGAGGAGAAAGAAAATGTGGATCATAGAAATTGCCATTCCAGGCCACAGCATAAACATCTTGAAAAAACTGTCAGATGCGAGGACTTGGAAATTGATCTATAGCGACGCTGGAGTAAACCAGTGAAAGTGGACTAAGTGGTCCTCGTCACAATGGTAGAAATGCCAAAAGATCTCAGCGGGCATTTGAAAACAATTGGCAGTGAGGAAAGAAAGATCTGCCAACTACAAAAAGCACTTTACTCGGAGCTGGACGTACTATCCGCCAACACACCACGAATAAAATACGCAATCTAGTATAGTGAACTGATTTGCTGTGGTTTTTTTAATAAACAATGTGTGTAATAATGACAGTAATAGTAATTACGAAATAGACTTTAAAATGCTGTAAGATTGTTCAAAAATATTCATTGGTTTTTGTGAACTTGTTTGCTGTTTCTTGTCATGACACGTATTGGGGTTATCCCATCATCTGATGACTGTAGAGTACATATGTACAACGCGACTTTTACATTCCAATCGTGTCGCGTCAACTGAAGCTTAAACGTCATCAGTTAAAAACTTAATGCAGTTATGGTCTTATGCCTGTTACATTTCTAGCTGGCATTAAATGTTTAATTGATGAAGTTTTAACTTCAGTTTACGATACACGACTGGTATGTCAGAATCGTGCTGTACATAATTACGTAATCTCTGGTCATCAGATGAGGGTACAGCCTTGAAACGCATCCTCATAAGAAACAATAAATAAATTTACAAAAAAAAAACAGTAAATATTTCTGAGCAGTCTTGCAGAATTTTTAAAGTTTATTTCACAATTGCTGTGATAATGGTTGCATTCCTCTTTAAGGGCTTTCAGTCCAATTTAGAACAATAATAATAGTTGCCACTACGTAAGTGAATGCTTAGAACCGAGTTATAAATCAGACAGATTACAAATACTTTAACGTTCTGGCACTTGGCTCATCGTCATTCGTCTGATTGAAAAATAATAAAAGAATCACAAGAAGCACAAAAGCCGAGAAATTAAGAAGCAATGGTGAATAAATCACAAAAATGACAATCACTAAGGAACAGAAGACTGGCATTTTTTGGACAGTTATACAGGGTGAATAACAATGGCCTGGTAAAACAGATGTTCGAATATCTCTAGGAAAAAAACTAACAACCACGTTCTGAGAACTTAAAAAAGGAGAAGTGGAAAGAGATAGTTTCAGGTGTGCAATTTAGAAGGATTCCAGGGCACAACAGTTGTGAAGTGGTCTCCAGTAAGGAAAGAGAGACATAAAAATAAGATGAAAGAGTGTATGAAAAGGAACTGAAACTATTTGGTTGTGAGCAGTTGATCACGCTGGAACTTGTAACGCCGCTTCCTTGACGAAAAATGAAGAATATAAAAATAGCACCCCAAAGTCCCAAAGTCCCAAAATCAAGTTCCAAATTTCATAAATGGAAAAAAGAAAAACGAAGTCCCTTTTGGAATAACGTTGCTTGAATAGTAGCACGTAGATGGAAAAGAAATTCAGTAGCAAGGAGCTTAGTGTTTTGAAAAAGAAAGAAAGAAAAAGATAGAATCTCATTAGTTTCAAAATAAAATGACAGTAGATAGAAAAGTGCCGTAATTAGAAATCACGGAGTAGTACGTACGATCTCAAAGAATACTCCTTATGAGTACTCTTTGAGAATCGTGTGTAATACCTAAGAAAGAGCCATGCACTGTTACTGTGTTACGAGAGTTTGCCGGAGCAAGTCGTACCTCAGCGTGTGCTCGTATACGTGGGCGCGACGAGATTGTTTCTTGAACGCTAAAGATTTGCGATGTACTACGACGCACTGAACTTGTAAGAAGTAAATCAGTATCTTCAAATAGGATATCACGTAGAATCCAGATAGTGAAAGATTCGAAATTGTCTTAAATTGAATATTTTCAATAACAGACTGGACATTACCCAAAGTTAGACCGATACAGAGACTAAACTTTGAAACCGAATTGTGAGAAAAGAATTAACTTTCGTAAAACCAGTTAATGGACTCTGGAACTTGCATAATGTCTTTGACTGAAGTATACGTCATTAATTCCAGCCAGATAGGAAAAGCTACTTCCTTTCAGCAATGTTAGATATGAAAATAATGCAATAAACCAGCATGCAGTGTTATTACTGCGTTAATAACTTCTTTCAATCCATTGAATATTGTGGACTCAGTAAATAATTATCTGTGCGGTGATATTGTCCAAGGAACGCGGCGTGCATAAGTACTCTTGGCCGCATTAACAAATTATCGCTCTGTTACGAACTATTAGGCTCAAGTAAACTGAAAAACTTTAGTGGAGATATTGGTGTTGTGTTTCTAAGGAAGATATGATTAATAACGGAATAGGGACTGACCTATCCCTACGTGTAGCTGTGTTTAAATACGCCAGGGAGCCCGTAATTGCTTGACGTGATCGAGACAAGTTACACGCACACGTGGGATTTCAGCGCAGCCCAAATACATTTTGTATATAACGCCAATATATGCAGCTCTACCGCTACTTAGCCAGACTGCGACATTATGAACTGAATGTTGTTGTGGTCTTCAGTCCTGAGACTGGTTTGATGCAGCTCTCTTTGCTACTCTAACCTGTGCAAGCTTCTTCACCTCCCAGTACCTACTGCAGCCTACATCCTTCTGAATCTGCTTAGTGTATTCATCTCTTGGTCTCCCTCTACCTTTTTTACCCTCCACGCTGCCCTCCAATAATAAATTGATGATCCCTCGATGTCTCAGAACATGTCCTACCAACCGATCCCTTCTTCTAGTCAAGTTGTGCCACAAGCTCCTCTTCTCCCCAATTCTATTCAATACCTCCTCATTAGTTATGTGATCTACCCATCTAATCTTCAGCATTCTTCTGTAGCACCACATTTCGAAAGCTTCTATTCTCTTCTTGTCTAAACTATTTATCGTCCACGTTTCACTTCCATACATGGCTACACTCCATACAAATACTTTCAGTAACGACTTTCTGACACTTAAATCTACATTCGATGTTAACAAATTTTTCTTCTTCAGAAACGCTTTCCTTGCCATTGACAGTCTACATTTTATATCCTCTCTACTTCGACCATCATTAGTTATTTTGCTCCCCAAATAGCAAAGCTCCTTTACTACTTTAAGTGTCTCATTTCCTAATCTAATTCCCTCAGCATCACCCGACTTAATTAGACTACATTCCATTATCCTAGTTTTGCTTTTGTTGATGTTCATCTTATACCCTCCTTTCAAGACACTGTCCATTCCGTTCAACTGCTCTTCGAAGTCCTTTGCTGTCTCTGACAGAATTACAATGTCATCGGCGAACCTCAAAGTTTTTATTTCTTCTCCATGGATTTTAATTCCTACTCCAAACTTTTCTTTTGTTTCCTTTATTGCTTGCTCAATATACAGATTGAATAACATCGGGGATAGGCTACAACCCTGTCTCACTCCCTTCCCAACCACTGCTTCTCTTTCATACCCCTCGACTCTTATAACTGCTATCTGCTTTCTGTACAAATTGTAAATAGCCTTTCGCTCCCTGTATTATACCCCTGCCACCTTCAGAATGAACTGGATAACAAAATTGAATAATTCATTATCTGTTGTGTTGGTGTAGGCAAGTACGTATCATAAAATGGCTGAACATATCCTTTTTATTGGCATCTGAGTCCTGCTGCCGACAACAGCTTAATTTTTCTATGAGGTAGTCACCATCGGGAAGAACTTAAGGATTTTACATTTTTACGGGGAGCGCGGTATCTGAAATAAATTCGTCCTGTAACAAGACGGCAGAGCCTGCTTCATTAGAACTGGACCACGTGAGTGAAGTTTGACTCGACCACAGCTGCACTATAATCTCCAACCGTACGCTCTTTGCTCGCTGTGACCCACTGACCAGCTTTTCCAGCGGGAGGTGTGGGCGGGGGGCCCCTATATCTCGAATGGAATTCGAGTCACGGCGTTAGTCAGCATGTTACCAGTAGCCGCTTGTGAAATACTATTATACAGAACGAGGAACTGGACGGATGTGTCTAACTGTACTTCTTTGTATCCCTGTGGCTTCTCGATTGAGTTTTGTATACAGCCCCGTTACGTAGACGCTGCATATTGTTCACATTTAATATACGTAGAATACTGCACAGTTACAGTAAAAAAACGGTATCCACTCGGTGTCTTCAATTGGGACACATGCTTCATTCTGCTCAGTGTTACAGAATCCCTAAAAAGTACTGGAGAAGACGCAGGATAAACAGTAATAACCAGTGCCTTCTGTGGCACAGTGTTGGAGAAAGAAGAGACACAACATTTCATCAGTGTTCAGGTCCTCAGCTGATGAGATCTATGAAGGACCATCTATAGCTTAGAACGCCTGGAGCGTACAGGATACTATGTCAGTGTGGCTGCTACTACTTCGGCCAAACAGTACGCAACGTGGAGCAACGCTGCACGGAAAACAACAGGTGCTCACACCTACGCTATACTGAAACATCGGCCGCGGCAGAACACGCTTAAGACACTCGGCTCCGAATTATATTCGATAAGACATATGTCATTATGAGGACGAAAGGAATTTGGGATAGCGTTATACAAAAAGCTATAGAAATAAAAATATCTGAAAACAACATCAACAAGGAGTGCGGTTTGCAGCTCAACACAGCCTGGGACCCGGCCATCGTGAGGTTTATAAGTAGGGGAGACGGATGTGGGGCCGGCCGGGGTGGCCGTGCGGTTCTAGGCGCTACAATCAGGAACCGCGTGACCGCTTCGGTCGCAAGTACGAATCCTGCCTTGGGCATGGATGTGTGTGATGTCCTTAGGTTAGTTAGGTTTAAGTAGTTCTAAGTTCTAGGGGCTGATGACCTCAGAAGTTAAGTCCCATAGTGCTCAGAGCCATTTTGAACGGATGTGGGACGAAAACATTACCGCAGCTGGTGAGGGAGACAGCATCATTGACGTCACGGACAGCAGCGCGACTATATAACGGTAAGGCCACGGTAACAGGGCAGTCATTTACCACTTGACAATGACCGAGGAACGCTCGGCCGAAAAGTCGTGGGATTTTAATCACATGAAGCGGCTGAAAGCCCGAGAAGATTTTGTTAATGTCCGGGGAAGCCTCAATGTTTAATCTGAAGCTCGTAAAGCAGTTGTTAACTGGAAAGTTAGCACAAACAGTAGATTCATGCGAAAATAACGGTGATTTATGAGGCACGGTCCAACCGCCGACGCTAAGACAAGACATTGGGAGTGTAGCCTCACTAATTCGACATGTCAAATACGTAAGTGTTCAGGAAAGAGTAAATATGGAGCAAAAGATGAGGCAAGACTCACACGGGAAGAACACGGTCACGTCTTTACGAAATACTGCTACTGACAAAATTCGATGTGCTTGCTGCTCTGCACTTCGTGTAATAGTAATCTGATCGCGCCACGTCACCCAGTATCTGCCCCTATCTTCAACAGCCAGCAACGTTTGCACTGTCACTAAGTAGGAATGGGATTAACCGATACAGGTATTTCAGTTCTGAATAACCGGTATTTTTCGGTATTTCTTTGGTCTAGTTTATCACAGGTGTCTTTAGTTTTTAAATAATAACTAAATAAAAATAAATATCAGTCATAGCAGCAATGCTAAGAAAAAAGGGCGTATCTTTTATGCATAAAATCTGCATTGGTTTGAAATACACATTGGCGTATTGTAGAATATGGGAAAAGGGATCAATGCTGTTTTAATAACAATGCCGACTGGACAGAAAAACAATCACATGGCATGAGAACTGGTACAGCACTGTTGAGACGAAAATGTCCATGTTGCCCTGGCTGAAGGTACGCATATACGTGTAGTGAGTCGGACCTGCCCCCACCTATATAGTAGGTTCTTGTTATCGTCGCCGGACATCCGTTCAAAAAATTGTTCAAGTGGCTCCAAGCACTATGGGACTTAACATCTGAGGTCATCAGTCCCTTAGACTTAGAACTACTTAAACCTAACTAACCTAAGGACATCACACACATACATGTCCGAGGCAGGATTCGAACCTGCGACCATAGCAGCAGCACGTTTCCATACTAAAGCGCCTAGAACCGCTCGGCCACAACGACCAGCGGACATCCGTTGTATTGCAGAATGGTACCAACCATAATCTGTAAACATTTTTACGAAGTGACGTAGAAATGTAGTACAAGTACAATATTTCAGGAGATTAAAGATTTGTCTGCTATTTCTATGAAATCATAAAAAAGAAGGATCCTATGGTAACACTAATAAATTAAAAATTCAACAACAATTCATTCATAACACACAGTAAAAGTAGAAAGCCACTGATCTGCTGCCTGTGTCTACATAGTATGCCTTTATTTACTTGTAGCGCTATAAAACGGAAAAATTACAACGAAACACAAACTTCTTCAACCTTAGTTTTCACCCGTTAGCACTGACTATTCGTAACGCCCAAATAGTGGTATGATCCCCGATCACAATATGATTTTTGAGGAGAGAATGAAAAGGAGACTACTAGAGATTTTTTGTAGCATTCAAGCATGTATCGCTTTTAGAGAAAAGCATAGAATAATGCAAGAAACAAGTTTTTTTTTATTTGACTATTTCATATAACATTTAGATTCTACATATCTTGAAATAGAAACATACAATTTTTCAAATGGCTCTGAGCACTATGGGACTCAACTGCTGAGGTCATTAGTCCCCTAGAACTTAGAACTAGTTAAACCTAACTAACCTAAGGACATCACAAACATCCATGCCCGAGGCAGGATTCGAACCTGCGACCGTAGCGGTCTTGCGGTTCCAGACTGCAGCGCCTTTAACCGCGCGGCCACTTCGGCCGGTTACAATTTTTCAATCTTTGTTCGATTTCTACGTCTATTACAGGAAATAATATGAACAAAAATCTAAAATCCGTTATTTCATAGACGGGATATTCTGAGCTGTTTTAAAAGTCAGGTTAAACCGGCATGAAAAAAGAACCGATATATTCGAAACCTATCTCAGCGACAACCGCCATCTCTACTTTAATGACCTTGTCGTCGACGAGGCGTGAAATCCTAATCTTTTACCGTTCCTTTGCTGTGCGTTTGCTGTGTGACGTGCTCGAAGCTGTATTTACAAGAACTGACTAACCTCGTCTAAAAGCTACAATTCAATTTCTGTAAGACTCATATCAGCGAATAGCATTACAAGCAAAACCGAATAGTAGGGTCACTCCCAAACTGAAGGAACGTAAAGAAGCTACGCACCAAACTTAAACTGGATGCAGCAGTAAAGCCCTCTCCTCGTGTAATCTCTCTCCCCTGTAAGACTTTATGGGAGAACTGGATGCCACATGCGTATCGTATCGATCAAAAAGTAAAAACCAAGTTCAAGGGCTGCCTTTACTTTACGGCGGGCTACAAAATGTATTCAATCAGTATAAATAGCCCTTTCTCTAGTACAGCAGAAGCAACACACAGTCGAAAACCCTCCCACAAGAGGAGACGGGCTCGCTTCGTAAAGTTATACCGCGGATTTAGTCATGTGTGGAATGTATGACTGATAAGATATTATGAATATGGTGAGCGTTAAAGTGTTGCTCACAGTCTTCAGCTACTCGTGTTTCCACTCTCTCTTGAGATACGGCGCTGACCATAATCTCGTAGTGCTTCCCATACAATTCTCCATTTACTTCTCCATCACTGTGTTGTTATCCTTGTGCTCCTGCATTGCCACCAGCCACTTTGTGTTCTCATTATATTGCCAGGAGAACAATATCACGAATGTTCTGAATCGTTTTAACTGACGGGTACATTTTATGGATAACGTAGGGAACCTAGCCGGACGTAGAATTTGCCACTCGAAGTTCCTCTGACGAACAAGTGCATCAAATCTAGAAAATCCGTTTAGCACAGGAAATCTGATAGTGTCGGTGCAAGAAAATAATCAGAAAATTTATTTTTTTATTGTATGGTCGTCTGCCTAATAGTCTCAACGAATCGAACGACCCGTTGATTGGTTGATTGACTAAATTCACTGTGGAGGGTTAAGTGCTTAAAACGCTGTTATTAACGCCCTTTCTTAAATATTCCGAGACATTATTAAGTACGCTGTTAAACTAACAGAGAGCATAAACAGTACGTTATTTCGGCTCCCTTATAATTAAAACTTGCCAACGGTCTTGACGCAGTGGTAACATCGGTACCGAAGTTAAGCGCTTTTGGTCTTGGCTAGCTTTTGGATGGGTGACCGTCTGGGTCTACCGAGCGCAGTTAGTAAGCGCGGTGCACACAGCCCTTGTGAGGCCAATTGAGAAGCTTCTTGACTGAGCAGTAGCAGCTACGGTCAAGAAAACTGATTACGGCCGGGAGACGGGTGTGCTAACTACATGTCCCTCCATGTCCGCGTCTAGTGATGTCTGTTGGCTGAGGATGACACGGAAATCGGTCGGTACCGTTGACCTTGAGAGGCCTGTCAGAGTAAGAGAGAAAAAGAGAAAGAGAAAGAGAGAGAGAGAGAGAGAGAGAGAGAGAGGGCGAGAGAGAGAGAGAGAGAGAGTATAACTAAAACTTCGATGGTCCAGTCTCCTAGATGCGACACGTGAGCGAGATGTTTCTTACATCCGTGCTAAACTGGAAGCCCAGCTTACTGTAATCGCATAACCTTAGTGTGTTAATTGTCTCATACTGAGGGGGATCCGTTTAAGTGAGGGTGCGTACTTGTTACCAACGCGGTCAGATTCTTGAGTTGTGGAGAGTAGTACATATATTTTGTTTTTTGTCTCTTTCAATTATTTCTCAAATTTTACTGGCAAGTGTACGAGAGAGGTTGCGAAAACTGTCGAAATGCATCTTAAATAACGGAAAGAAACTTAGAAATAACGCACGTTATCAGAAAAACCCCCTTAGCAGGCAAGGAACTTCTTTGTAAACGGAAGTAACGACACATTTTTTACCCCCTTCTTTCAATTAACTGCTTGTGAAACTCTTAGTAGGTGGTCACAATTATGTGACGCATTGTATTGCACTCCAGCGAGACACATAAAAACTTAGTGTACAATTACTGCAGTGGTTAGAAATGACAATTACAGAGGAAAAAACGGATGTTTAAAGGTATGACAACTTAATATTAAACCTCGTTTAATGACGCATTCAAAGCATAATTGAGAGTTACAAAGACAGGTATTAGCGGATGAATTTTCAGCCTCTCTTCGGGGAAATTCAAGTGGTAGTTGCTACGACTCCCAAAGGATCAGTCATCTGAGCTATAGCTCAGTTTTAAGAAGAGCTACTACCTGTTTGTAAAATATCACTCGATGTCGATCTTTGGACGGTGTTCAGCATGACAAACTGATGCACAGCTTAAGTGATTTCGGGCTGGACACTTGTGACATCCGGCCGATCGGAAATCTGTGCTGGAACCAAAGTGCTGGTGCGCGTGTCGATGGTGAACTGTCTGGAGAACTCTCGATTACGAACGGAGTTCTACAGAGCTACTTACTATCCCCATCACTTTTCGGTATTGATTCTGACAAGATTTTCCGAAATTCACTTGATGATAAGTATCGGGGAGTGGTGGTTAATGCAGTTATCATTCACATCACCGGATATGCTGATAACACTGTCTTAATTGGAACCAGAATGGAAGAGCTGGAATAACTACTAAACGCTGTTACCGGAGAGAGTAACACCATGCGGTTACGTTTAAACGTCAAGAAGACGAAGTGGGCTGTTGTCAGCAGAAACTGAGATGAAATTCAGGGCACTCTTGCACTTCGTAATGGTAGGATCGAAAGGGTTTCATCATACAAATATCTGGGGTGTCAAATCAATTAGATAATAAACTGGAGACATTAGATATGTAGGCGTATCGAAGGATATTAAGGATACCAATGACAGATATATTCACAAACGCGACTGTCAAATATTTAGAAAAAAAAATGGCTCTGAGCACTATGGGACTCAACATCTTAGGTCATAAGTCCCCTAGAACTTAGAACTACTTAAACCTAACTAACGTAAGGACATCACACACACCCATGCCCGAGGCAGGATTCGAACCTGCGACCGTAGCAGTCCCGCGGTTCCGGACTGCAGCACCAGAACCGCTAGACCACCGCGGCCGGCAAATATTTAGAAATTCTCAATTACATCAAGGGAAGAAAACTCGAATACTTCGGCCATATAATGCGCAACATCAAAAACCACCTGTTGCAACTAATATTTCAAGGAAAGTATGGTGACAGTCGTGTTCGCGGACCTAGAAGATTATCCTGACTTAATGAAATTAAGACAATGGTTTACACTGAGGTGAGAATCACTGTCCGGAAAAAGCCATGGACAAACAGCAGCTACTGAGCGATAATGTTCGTTCAGGACAGGGCACATAAAGAACGAGGTATGGTTCTAAAATAGCTGACTATCATTATTTAAACATGTGCCGAAAATATTTGAAATGCTTTCTGATGATTTAAATAACATAATACTTATAGAAAAATAGATTTTAATACATCTTTCGTGGCAGCTCCGTCTCAGAGCCTTTAACTACGAGACATGTCAGTTATATCAGGGTGGATCAGTAACAATAATGTTCAGTTTTTCTTCCGGTTTGCCATATTACGTTTTTACCCCACCTTCTTCCATTAGCCTTGTCTCGGATGACGGACGCACTTCCATAAATGCGATAAATTTGTTTCTAACCTTTATATCACAGTTTCCTAATGCCAGCAACAGACCTTTATTCCGAGATAATTGGATACCTCGTCTGCATTATGTGCTACACAGAATTCACAGTTGGAGCCGTTGGTGATCTTTTGACTTAACGTACTTGCTTTTTCTCTCAGAACTCGGGCGAAAGGTAAGAATTACCGTTGCGGTCCTCACGGGGCTGTACTTGCATTGCGTGCAGGTTCCGTGAAGAGCAAGGACGTGTTTACGCGGGTACAGTTACGTGACCACGGCCGCGAAGGTCAAGACGACCGTCGCCATCATTACGTGCCGCCAGCTGCAAAGGATCGAGGAAGGACAGGGACCCGCCTGTGAAAGCTTCCATTTAGCTGGTTGTTCAACGGCAGCACTCTGTATCCTACTTGTGTTATATGACGTATGGTGCAGAGAAATGTAGACATTAAACAGATTTTCTGACACTGGAAATGCTTGCTTAATCGGGATTCGAACCCGCATCGCTGCCATTCTTTGAAATTTAGAAAAGAGCGGAGCTTCCTGACGCTTCTGTTGGCAGCTCAGTAGCTCGCAAGTTAAACACATTTTCAGAGTAATATTGACGTACTGAGTATCTAGATTCCACGTCCGGTCCGACAGAGGCATTCGATTGATTGGTCAGCTAGTAATATGGAGCAGAAGTAAATACCGAAGAGATTGAAATTTTGATTATTCGGTTAGCGGTTCTAGACGCTACAGTCTGGAACCGTGTGACCGCTACGGTCGCAGGTTCGAATCGTGCCTCGGGCATGGACGTCTGTGATGTACTTACGTTAGTTAGGTTTAAGTAGTTCTAAGTTCTGGAGGACTGATGACCTAAGAAGTTAAGTCCCACAGTGCTCCGAGCCATTTGAACCATTTTTTTGTATTCTTCGGTTAGTAACATGGAGCAGAACTAAATACTGAATAGGATGAACAGTACAGTACTTCTTTTACAATTTTATTAGTGAATGGATATTTGGATTCATTTGTTGAATGATACACCTGTAACCCAACCGCCCCCCCCCCCCCTCCCTGCCTCAATCACCGGTTTCGACAGTGTCTGCCGGCCGGTGTGGCCGAACGGTTCTAGGCGCTTCAGTCTGGAACCGCGCGACCTCTACGGTCGCAGGTTCGAATCCTGCTTCGGGCATGGATGTTGTGATGTCCTTAGGTTAGTTAGGTTTAAGTAGTTCTAAGTTATAGGGGACTGATGATCTCAGATGTTATGTCCCATAGTGCTCAGAGCCATTTGAACCTTTTTTTCCATACAGAGTCTACCTGTCATCTTCGAATCTGTTGGAAATAATATTACTGTGCATAACTCGCACCAACACAGAGACAGCCCACGTCACAGCAAACCAAAAGCGCCGCATTGGGTTGGTCAGGTACATAAAACAGAGTACTTAAGAAGTCCGTAGCACCACCAGTGCGTTCCGAAGTGGAGGCGAGGTCATCAAAGGAGTCGTTATGACTGTGGTACATCGGCAAAGATGTCTCCACTTCGTGGCACAATGCTGGTGCTACGGGCTTTTTAAATACTCTTATGTATTTGACAAGCTAATTTGGGGCCTCTCTTTTGTAAGTGGAGTGTGCTGTCGTTACATTGCTTCAAGTTACGCATGGTAATATTATTTCTAGGAGACAACAGCTAGACTCTGGCGTAACTGGTCACCGAGGAAATAAAATAAAACAAAAATACTATAACACACGGTCGCGGCTGCCAAATAGTCTTATTTGCCAAATATCAGATCCCTTCCAGCAACTTATGCTGCTTACACGCGGAATTATTATTATTATCATGTTTCTTACACCATCGTTGCTGTCCACTTTGATGAAAGGTATTTCAGACAACGAATAAATAAATTTACAAGACCTAACGTAATTATGGAGACATGTGACCTGCAATACTTCACTATAAATTTATTTATCTTGAGTACAAGTAAAACTTTATATTGTGGTAAACGGAAACAAATCTATAACGAATAACTGAATATAAAATTTTCAGTGATATTCCTTATTTACTAAATAATACCCAATAATTCGAATGTGTTGGAAAGCCACTTCTAATGACACTAATACGAAGGCTCTCATATTAAGGAAAACTTAATACGAATTTTTTGCAGTACAGAAATCTCATAAAGGCTCATTTCCATTATGCGGATCACATTAAATCGCTTCGGCCTTTACTTCACATGGTACTAGCAGTTTTTCTAATTACACCCCCGAATGAACAGAACTAGGCTAAGTGCCGCAGTGGTTAGCACAAAGGACTCGCATCCGGGAGAACGACAGTTCAAATCTCCGACCGGTCACCCAGCTTTAGATTTTCCATGATTTTCGAAAATCGCTTAAGGCAGAAGTTAGGTTAGTTCCTCTGGAAACATCCCCCAGGCTGTGGCTAAGCCATGTCTCCGCATCATCCTTTCTTTCAGGAATGCTAGTTCTGCAAGGTTCGCAGGAGAGTTTCTGTAAAGTTTGGAAGGTAGGAGACGAGATACTGGCAGAAGTAAAGCTGTGAGGACGGGGCGTGAGTCGTGCTTGGATAGCTCAGATGGTAGAGCACTTGCCCGCGAAAGGCAAAGTTTCCGAGTTCGGGTCTCGGTCGGGCACACAGTTTTAATCTTCCAGGAAGATTCATATCAGCGCACACTCCGTTGCAGAGTGAAAACCTTATTCTCGACGAACTATAGTTTGGAAGGAGCAGTAGTATTAATTACAGGGTGTTTCTGTCCATCCGAGTGTTCCGTGTGTTCTCTGTTCCACGGAAGGCGAAGGTCTGAGTGCTGCTAATCAGCAACGGCTGACTCCATTCGTATCCTTGTGTGTGCAGCCGAGACCTGTGCTGTCTCCCCTGACCTCGACGTCAATGGCACGTGTAACTTTCCTTTCTATCGGCTTCCGCTGTCTCTCGCCGGTCTTTTTGCCCCCTGAAGCGGGTGTCGCTGGGTTCGAGTCCCGCTCAGGGCCCTGGTATGAAATTTAAATGTGCCGTTACTGTGTGTGTGTGTGTGTGTGTGTGTGTGTGTGTGTGTGTGTGTGTGTGTGTGTGCGCGCGCTCTCCTAATGTCGATCACATGATTATGAATGAGATAATCTGTAGTACATAGGAAAACGACTGTCAGAGAACCTACAGGCTAGCAGGTACTGTGTCCTAGAATTCATCATTAAAGCAAGATCTGCTTGCCAACTTCTGAACGAAGCAATACCAAGTGCATGTACCATGAGATCGAGTCGCTTATTTTTACATAAAAAACGATCAAAAACATACTGCCAAGTGAAAAATGTCTCCATGTTCAGTAAATATACTCCAGACCTTCCTTGTTCCCTTGAAATGTATAATTTCGTAAGTTTCACACAAAGAAGAACAAACGAGGGAGAGCTAAGTCGGTCTTCCTCTACGACAAACAGTTTGCTGCAAACATTAGAACTGAAATTTTTCATCAATGATCCGCAGTGGTTGTTAATTTCTGCAAATAGTTGTAATGTACTGATTGTTCGGGCCTCTGGCTGCGTAATGAGTGTTGACAGGTAGCATAAGAGTATATCTTTCAGCTCTTAATTCACATATGATGTACTTGGTAATCTCGCAATTTGAACAGTCTAAAATAGTTGGCACTTGTTGACTGAATACCATGTATTCATATGGACAGGTTTTTACTGACTCCTAATAACGACATTAAGTATTTGCCTTAGCTAATGAAATGCGAAGGCATATTGGAATTGTGGTCAAGACATCTCAAAGTGTTTACATTGAACAGATCCACTAGAAGCTTAATGTGCTGGAACCAAGTGCTGCCTTGCAATCATGGCGGAATATCTAACTGCAGCCAGTTTGAATTTCGTACCAAAAATTCAAAATACGAACTGGCTTGCTGATTTGTGCGCATACATTTGAAAAAAATTCGCAACACGTTAAACCATTCCGAACTCTCACATTTTAAGAAACGGTGGCGTTTTCAATTGCTCATATAATTTCTTCTGGCGATCTCCAGAAGAGAATTAATGCTTTCGACTTCTTGCCTGCAGTTTCATACAGGCAACAACAAATAGTTGCTAAACAACAAAATGAAACTGTGTGAAAGGAGTACATCTCGAACCTGGGCCATCTTATACAGGGTGTTACAGAAAGGTACGGCCAAACTTTCAGGAAACATTCCTCACACACAAAGAAAAAAATATGTTATGTGAACATGTTTCCGGAAACGCTTACTTTCCATGTTAGAGCTCATTTTATTACTACTCTTCAAATCACATTAATCATGGAATGGAAACACATTCGTCCATTGCAGGCGTCCTCGTCGTTCTAGGTCTTCCCCAGTCGCGAGTCATAGGCTGGAATGTTCTGTGCTCCCTAAGACGCCGATCAATTGCTTCGAACGTCTTCCTGTCGGGACACCTTCGTTCTGGAAATCTGTCTCGATACAAACGTACCGCGCCACGGTTATTGCCCCGTGCTAATCCATGCATCAAATGGCCATCTGCTAACTCCGCATTTGTAAACATTGCACTGACTGCAAAACCACGTTCTTGATGAACACTAACTTGTTGATGCTACGTACTGATGTGCTTGATGCTAGTACTGTAGAGCAATGAGTCGCATGCTAACACAAGCACCGAAGTCAACATTACCTTCCTTCAATTGGGCCAACTGGCGGTGAATGGAGGAAGTACAATACATACTGACGAAACTAAAATGAGCTCTAACATGGAAATTAAGCGTTTCCGGACACATGTCCACATAACATCTTTTCTTTATTTGTGTGTGAGGAATGTTTCCTGAAAGTTTGGCCATACCTTTTTGTAACACCCTGTATAGTGAGTAAGACTCTCTGCTGCATTAGCGCCGGCCGCGGTGGCCGTGCGGTTCTAGGCGCTTCAGTCCGGAACCGCGGGACTGCTACGGTCGCAGGTTCGAATCCTGCCTTGGGCGTGGATGTGTGTGATGTCCTTAGCTTGGTTAGGTTTAAGTAGTTCTAAGTTCTAGGGGACTGATGATCTAAGATGTTAAGTGCCATAGTGCTCAGAGCCATTTGAACCATTTTTTGTTGCACCAGCTCGACCGGGCCGAAGATTAAATCTCTCCTAGTCCATAGCCTCTCTCGCGCATTTCTTGCTGGATTAGCAACCCCATCAAGAAAGTACCGGCAGATACAAAGCTTTACGGTGGCTTCGAACCGTGCTTGTGTTGCTCAGTCAGCAACATCAATGCGCGCGAATGCTAACGGTCTAGATTCCACTGCCGGTGCGGTACAATGGTTTAATTTCACACGCAGTCTCATAACAGTGTACACTCCGATGCAGGGTGAAACACTCATTCAAGAGCCAAGAAACTCTATCGTCTATTACCAGTCCGTCCAGGGAGCATGTTAGGTACGATGATAATCGACAAGGCTTCGATGATATGTGACGGGATTTGTGCCACCTGCCAGTGTACGGTTTTGTCAGAGTCTTCAATTGCCCACAACAGGATTTACGTCTATGTAACAGCAATTCACACTCAAGTGCTTGGCAGAGGGTTAAAAGAACAACTTTTATATACTTCTAGATCATTCCACACTCGAATAGCACATGGGAAAAGCGAACACCGAAATGTCTCCCATGGAGATTTCTGCCTATGTAGGAGGGAATCAACAAAATTCTTCGCGTCCGGAGGAGTAAGTTGTCGATGGAATGTTTGTGAAAAGATCTCACTACAGCGAAAAGCACCTTTGTTCCACTGACTGCCACATCAAATTGGTGACACTATCTCTCCTTTATCGCTCTAGCACAAACCGAGTTGTCCTTTTTTCGATATCCTTGGTCAGTCTCTTCTAGTAAGGTCCCATAAAGTGCAGCAGTATCCAGGCAATCTCTTTAGTAGACTTGTTCCTCACAAAATTTTTCTACGTTATCGTTCCAAATTAAGTTGTTGGTAATTATAATCCCTACGTATCTGGTTGGCAACGGCCGTGACGCAGTGGTAACACCCCGTCAGATTACCGAAGTTAAGCGCTGTCGGTCTGGGCTAGCACTTGGATGGGTGACCATCCGGTATACTGAACGCTGTTGGCAAGTGGGGTGCACTCAGCCCTTGTGAGGCAAACTGAGGAGCTACTTGATGAGAAGTAGCAGCTCCGATCTCGTAAACTGACATACTGCCGGGAGAGCTGTGTGCTGACCACATGCCCCTCCATGTCCACATCCAATGAAGCCTGTGCGCTGAGGAAGACACGGCGGCCGGTCGGTAACGTTGGGCCTTCCAAGGGCTGCTAGAACGGAGTTAGGCATCTTTTAAATTTGTGTGATTTATCGTGTGTTCTAAGTTTAATGACATCCTTTTGTGCTCATGTGTAGCACGTAACACCTTTTATCGTCTAGGGTCACTTGCACTTTTCGCACGATACCGATACCTTGTCTAATTCACTTTGCGATTAGTTTCATTTTCCGATGTCTTTATTAGACAGTAAATGATAACATCATCTGTTAACAATTCAAGAGGACTGGTTAGATTGTTTCCTAAATTCTTTATGTAAATTAAGAACAGCAGAAGACCCACAACACTTCCTCGGAGAATCCCAAATATCACGTCTGTCTCACTACGTGACTTCCCATCAGTTACGACTGACAGTGACATTTCTAACTGGAAATCTCGAATCCTGTAGCACAACTGAAGCGGTACACCATAGGCAGGAAATTTGATTAGAACCACTTGTGATGAGCCGTGTGAAACGCATGCTAGAACTGAAAAATTATGGAATCAACTTGAGATCCACTATCGATAGCACTCATTAGTTCGTGTGAATGGAGAGGCAGTTCCATTTCAAAAGCACGATATTTTGTGCTGGTTGTGTGTCAACACATTATTTTCTTCGATTATTTCATGATTTTCAACATCCTATTGCAAAACGATGTCATTAATATGGGATCGCAAGTCATCGGATTACTTCTACTGTATTCCTTTCCTCCTGTATTGCTGTAACATTTCTTCGCAAGTTTCCAGTACTTGGATAAGGATCTTTCGTCGAATGTGCGGTTGTATATGTACGATTGCTAATAATGAAGATATTGCATCAGCATACTCCGAAAGCAACGCAAGTGCAAGAGGCGACAATCGGAAATTTCTGTTTTGTAACACGACACTGGAGAATACGCTTCAGACGCAGACGTTTGGTTGCACACGCGAGCTACTGGACCAGATGGTAAGAGAGAGAGATGCGGCGTAAGCCGAAGCCGCTGTTTGTTTAGCTCCTTGCAGTGTGCAGGCGACCTGTTCTTCGTTGGCGGTCCCCGGTGCAGCGTCTTGGGTGCCGCGTTCTCCCTGCCGCGCCGGACCAAGTGCCGTTGTTCGCAATTGAGCGTCTAGCAGCCAACAATGGCGGGTCACGTACCTGCTACCGGTGACAGCTTCCGCATCACGCACCACCGCGACTTCCACTACAAAAAGAGGAAACGCACCGGTCACGTCAACTACCCATTACGCACAGAGTGTAAAAGATAATAAAACAAATGAGAAATCTCATTTTCTCTTTCTTTGAGTGTGAGTGTGTGTGTGTGTGTGTGTGTGAGAGAGAGAGAGAGAGAGAGAGAGAGAGAGAGAGTGCGCATTATTAGTGAAAAATGAGGGGGGGGAGGGGGGAAATTAGAAATTACTGGATTTCATGCTGGCCACGACAGACATTATTGTCGGTCTCTGAGCATCAGTACTGGGGAATTTCTAGCAAAGAGAAAGGCGACATTTGGCTCATTCTTAATACAAACTGAATTTAGAATGTGACCGGGATGATTACTCCGTCTATCGCATCTATGGAACTCTACATTGCAGGAGAGCTTCATATGGAACTGAAATGCTGAGTGTTTGAAAACCAGTGACTAAAGCTGGAAGCCATGGTGCCATTAAAAATTGAGGTACTTAGACAGTGAAATGAAGAAGTGACAGAGGAAAACAGGAAACGAAAGAAAAAAATCGTTACTGGAAGTAAAAATATTTTAGTTCTACGATGAAGATACAATAGAAGTTAGGTTGGAAGTGGAAGGACCAATAGAAAGGAATATTAGTATAAACTGGGCAAAGTAGGAAAGTATGTGAAGGATTAACACAATGCGTAAAGAGAAGACTATTCTAACTCAGTTGAAATAAAACAGATGACTTACATAAATTTATGAATCAGTCACTCACTGATATACAGAATCAACAGTTCACGAACCAGAGGTGTGAAAGTTACACGATTAAAAATCAAACAGCATCAGTCCACTTCAGTAGAAGCTGGGAGGAATGGGAGCATAAGCGTGAATTATTGCCATGTAATGGCATTCATTTGTTGCAACACAGTAAAGTTTTTGAAACGAATCTTTCCTTCATTAACTTTTTTCGTGTTCCATGGGACCAGCTGGAACAAAGTTACTGGATCGTAAGACGTATCACAACAAATGGTTTACGAGGTAACGATCAATAAATAAGAAAATTTAGTCAAGGGGCTTGACATAGTATATAGTCAGTATTATCTGAACTATATCTGAGGTGTTTCTAATTTGCCTCAGGGAGAGAGAACAAAAATTTTGATGGTCATGTCTATAATTTTTAGCATAGATGTCTAGTTCTGAGACGGGAAGGTAGAATTTAAGTAAATGAAAAAATATGTATATATACAGAAGTAAAATCTAAGAATGTGTAAGGAATGTTTCCAACGTTCCATATGTTAAAATGTGGTGTTGGGTTTTCTCTCTGTTGTTGTGTACATTTCAAGTGCTATATAAATGTTAATTCTTATGACGATAGTGTCAGGTGTCTGGTAATTGAAACGAACTATATCGTCAAGAATGACGCTTACTGTGGTGGGAGTGATGGAATTAAGGACTGACAGTAGTGATTTGTAATGACACTGATGATAATCACCTTCTTGCCGTCGCGGAACTTGACAGTCCCCTCGATGACGGTGTTGCTGTCCACCATGGCTGCGGCCGCGGACCGTCACTCACATGGGGCCAATCAATCACTGTCACTGGCACTCGTCACGTCGCGTCACACGCACGCTCCGCCACGCACCACAGCTGCAGCTGTAGCTGTCCCGCGGCTCCGCTCCGCAGCGAGCGCTGTCCGCGACTGGAGGCCCCAGTCGCAGTTTGCACGAGCGCGCCAAGCCGCGCCGCCGCCAACGCCATTCTTCGCCTGCTGCCATCTAGCGTCGACACGCCCAACTTCTTGCGGCGAGCCGGCGGACTTGGCGCTGCTTGAGAGCGGAAAAGGACGAGGAGAACTCAAACTTGAAGAACTGCGCCAGTAATTTAATCACGGCGTCGTTGAGAATGTAAACAACAGTAATGGGAAGGCATTGAGCAGTACTCTGCGCCACGCGTAATTCGCTTCGTTTCAATTCTGACTACTATACCCCTAGCAGATTAGAAGTCCACGTTGTTTTGCCATATATCTTTCACTACGAAATCACCTATCCTGTAATGTATTTTTCTCTGAAGTCAGTCCGCAGCTCGTGGTCGTGCAGTAGCGGTCTCCCTTCCCACGCCCGGGTTCCCGGGTTCGATTCCCGGCAGGGTCAGGGATTTTCTCTGCCTCGTGATGACTGGGTGTTGTGTGATGTCCTTAGGTTAGTTAGGTTTAAGTAGTTCTAAGTTTTAGGGGACTGGTGACCATGGATGTTAAGTCCCATAGTGCTCAGAGCCATTTGAAAAAAATGGCTCTGAGCACTATGGGACTCAACTGCTGTGGTCATCAGTCCCCTAGAACTTAGAATTAATTAAACCTAACTCACCTAAGGACATCACACACATCCATGCCCGAGGCAGGATTTGAACCTGCGACCGTAGCAGCAGCGCGGCTCCGGACTGGAGCGCCTAGAACCGCACGACCACCGCGGCCGGCAGAGCCATTTGAACCTACCTCTGAAGTCATAGGAACCAGTCCATATGTGAGGAATACAAGCGATCGATTAAGTAAACATTTTCATTACGAATAACTTGGAACAAACACGCAGATAACGTTGTGGGATAAGCGAACCAAAGATCCACTGGCACAACAATTAGGAAACGCAGCAGGTCAACTGAATGGAAGTGCCTACACTACGTTTGTCCGTCCTCTTCTAGAGTACTGCTGCGTGGTTTACGATCCGCATCAGATGGGATTGACGGAGGATATCGAAAAAATTCGAAGAATGGCAGCTCGTTTCGTGTTATAGCGAAATAGGGGAGAGGGTGCCATGGATCTGCTGCGCGAGTTGGGGAGCCAATCATTAAAACAGAGGGCTTTTCGTTGTGGCAGGACCTTTTCACGAAATCTGAATCACAAACTTTGTCCTCCGAATGGGAAAATATTTTGTTGACGTCCTTGATCATCAGCCGGCCGGTGTGTCCGAGCGGTTCTAGGAGCTTCAGTCTGAAACCGCGCGACAGCTACGGTCGTAGGTTCGAATCCTGCCTCGGGCATGGATGTGTGTAATGTCTTTAGGTTAGTTAGGTTTAAGTAGTTCTAAATTCTAGGAGACTGATGACCTCAGATGTTAAGTCCCATAGTGCTCAGAGCCATTTGATCCATTTGATCATCGTAATAAGAGGAAGATTAAAGTGTTCATTTCTCCCGCACGCTGTTGGAGAGTGGAACAGTAGAGAAATAGTCTGAAGGTAGCTAGATGAGCCCTCTACCAGGCACTTACTTGTTAATTGCAGATTAACCATGTCGACGCAGGAATAGACTCGCCGTATAGTAAGGCCGGATTCAAGCGTAGGTTGAGTAGACCCTGCATACAGCGCCGACAGGAAAAGGGCGCCGGGAAGACTTGTTCTTCGATTTGACAATGGTTGTCCAGAAAATGAGTTCCGATTGGTCGCGAAAGGGAACCATGCCAAAAATTAGAACTTTATTCGCAACAGTTAGCTACACATTCCAGCTATTTCTGTACATAGTCGCCTCTGCGAATCACACTTTTGTCGTAGCGTTGTATCAACTTGCCAATACTCTCCTCATAGAAGGAGCTTTCCGACAATTTTCTGGGTTCGTCTACAGCTCGTAGTCTGTGCCCACATGCCGTTCTCATATCCAGCGGTTCATGTGAGCGAAGATGAACATCAGGGAGACCAAGTCCAAGCTGTATGATGGATGATCAAACACTTCCACAGACAACGCTGCAGGAGAGTCTTCATTGCCCCTGCAGTGCGCGGCAGAGAATTGTCATAAACAAGGAAATGCATCACAGTTACATTAACCGCGGGACTGCTACGGTCGCAGGTTCGAAATCCTGCCTCGGGCATGGATGTGTGTGATGTCCTTAGGTTAGTTAGGTTTAAGTAGTTCTAAGTTTTAGGGGACTGATGACCACATATGTTATGTCCCATAGTGCTCAGAGCCATTTGAACCATTTTTGTTACATTAAGTGGGGTTGCATTAAATCAGGCGAAATCCTTCGAGAGGCACCCGTACTTGCCGGAAGGCATCTTTACGTGCTCACTGTTCGCTCAGGACGGCAAAGTGAAACGTGACGCTGTCGACGAGCATACCAGAGACACTGCCCTAGACATCTGTGCAAAGCTTCATCTGATTTCAGTGTGGTTTTCATTTCGTGACCTATCGGAACTTACTTTCTCGACACCGCTCGTATTTTCATTAAATTTGATCACAAGAAGAAGAAAATGGTTCAAATGGCTCTGAGCACTATGGGGCTTAACTTCGGAGTTAATCAGTCCCCTAGAACGTAGAACTAACTAACCTAACTAACCTAAGGCAGGATTCGAACCTGCGACCGTAGCGGTCGCGCTGTTCCCAGACTACAAGAAGAAGAGCTGAGTGCGGTGTGCTAACAAGGAAGACAAATCAGCAGTTAACAGTACTTTCACTTTGAGTAGCATTTGGTTCATTAGTGATTTCTGTTGTCGGGCGATTGACAAATTCGCTGTTCGCAGCTGCTGTATAAATGTGTTTCGCTTCGTGTACAATTTTACATTGCCTGCTCGTATTGCCTGTATTCTCCCAACACCATAGAAGCTTTATTGTACCACCATATTACCGTTAAACGAATTCTGTCCGAATTTCATGACTGTGCTCAGAAATCGCCTATCATCGGTGGACTATTCGGAGTGTGGAGTGCAGACACCGGCGATATGCGAACACAGCCTTTACACATAAGAATTCATCTACACCTGGTCTGAAGGGATGGGTACTTTGACCCCTCCCCCTCAAGGTATCACGCACGGACTTTGACGCCTTTGCCCGTCCCTAAAGTTGGTAGAAATACAAGTCCCTGTTCTTACTTTGATTCCGAAGCGAGTGTGGGACTTGTGGCGTTCAATATGACAAAGGCAAATTGTTCAAATAATAGTCGATGTTTCCTAGGCTATGAACAAGTAGCAAGAATTGTTTGTCCTGAGATTATGCCTGCTATAGCAGCATATGCAACCATGATATTCTCCGTACTACACATTTAAAACAAAACAAAAAGATATTTTTTTAAATATTTTAAACATAGCTGCACAACAGCAACGGTTTCACGTAATAAAATTATAAACAGCCGACCAGTTCCAATGGATAAAGAAATTCTTTACCTAGGTTTCGACAAATATAAATTTTTCTTCTTCAGAAGGTAACTTAAGGACAATGAACATCATAGCTTACATTAGGAAAGTATGAAACTTATAATCCAAGAATAAATTTTAAGACAAATTAGAGAACTCTTGCATTACAGAAGTATGATAACGACGATTGGTACTTACAATTTTACATTAGTAAGGACTAATGTACCATCGCCGTTTTTACAAAGACGTTGAAAAAATCAACCAATCAGTTGCCAAACAAAGGGTTTACTAGTTCTTGTCCTAGGTTTCGATATTTCTAAAAATATCTTCTTCAGAAGGAGTGGACCGTATTCCATCGCATGATGCCACGTTACGTTAGCTAAGGCCAAGCGACTCTTGTCATATGCCGTGTGATGTAACACGGCCCACTCCTCCTGAAGAAAATATTTTTAGACATATCGAAAACTAGGACAAGGAATGGTAAACTTTGTTTTTCAACTGGTTGCCTGATTTTTTCAATCTCTTCACATTTACACAGTTGCTGATTCGCAGCCATGTTTAAGGTTGTACAAAACAGAAACCCATTTCCTCAGATAAGAAATTTGTGAACAGAATTTTAATAGAAAATTCTTAGGTAGCCAAAGTTTATGCAAAAATAATTACGTGTAATGCTTCGGAATGTGGTTTATGAGTGGTTGTCTGGGACACTGCTTTCATTTTAAATATTAAAACACTGTTGTAGTTTCTGGAATTAAATCTCAGCACTAATCCACATTGCAACTGCAGGAAAACTACTTCTGCTACGTACTTTTATACAATCAGCAGATATATACTCTTATTGCAGCACAAAAATTGTGAATCTGTTCATGTTTATTTAAAAGGCTCTGACTGAGAAGCGGGATACCAGGAGTCTCATTCTACCTTCCTCAACATCTTTAAAAATTTCTGCTTGCGAACATATTCGCCCTTATTTTAATATGCAACTCACCTCTAACATTCACAAGCTTCCATAACTGTAATTCCCTCACACACACTAGTCTATGCTGTAAGTCGCTTATACCCAACCACTCCCAGTTGCCCTTTCTCACTCAATCATTCAGCCCATCTAATTTACATTATCTGTTTAAGTCTCCGTCTCGTTGTTTCCTGTCTCACAGCCACAGGCTCCCTCGTTCTGACCTACTACTAGTCTCCTCTCACTATCAATATGTCCCTCCTACTTTCTCTTACTGCTAACGTCTCATTCTCTACTTTCCACTGCTGCTGTCTCCTCTCACTGTCATTATCTCTCTTTTCCTCGTTGTTGTTGTTGTGGTATTCAGTCCTGAGACTGGTTTGATGCAGCTCTCCATGCTACTCTATCCTGTGCAAGGTGCTTCATCTCCCAGTACCTACTGCAACCTACATCCTTCTGAATCTGCTTAGTGTATTCATCTCTTGGTCTCCCTCTACGATTTTTACCCTCCACGCTGCCCTCCAGTACTAAATTGGTGATCCCTTGATGCCTCAGAACATGTCCTACCAACCGATCCCTTCTTCTGGTCAAGTTGTACCACAAACTTCTCTTCTCCCCAATCCTATTCAATACTTCCTCATTAGTTATGTGATCTACCCATCTAATCTTCAGCATTCTTCTGTAGCACCACATTTAGAAAGCTTCTATTCTCTTCTTGTCCAAACTATTTACCGTCCATGTTTCACTTCCATACATGGCTACACTCCATACAAATACTTTCAGAAACGACTTTCTGACACTTAAATCTACACTCGATGTTAACAAATTTTTCTTCTTCAGAAACGCTTTCCTTGCCATTGCCAGTCTACATTTTATATCCTCTCTACTTCGACCATCATCAGTTATTTTGCTCCCCATATAGCAAAACTCCTTTACTACTTTAAGTGTCTCATTTCCTAATCTAATTGCCTCAGCATTACGCGACTTAATTCGACTACATTCCATTATCTTTGTTTTGCTTTTGTTGATGTTCATCTTATGTCCTCCTTTCAAGACACTGTCCATTCCATTCAACTGCTCTTCCCAGTCCTTTGCTGTCTCTGGCAGAATTACAATGTCATCGGAGAACCTCCAAGTTTTTATTTCTTCTCCATGGATTTTAATACCTACTCCGAATTTTTCTTTTGTCTCCTTTACTGCTTGCTCAATGTACAGATTGAATAACATCGGGGCCGGCCGCGGTGGTCTAGCGGTTCAGGCGCTCAGTCCGGAACCGCGCGACTGCTACGGTCGCAGGTTCGAATCCTGCCTCGGGCATGGATGTGTGTGATGTCCTTAGGTTAGTTAGGTTTAAGTAGTTCTAAGTTCTAGGGGACTGATGACCACAGATGTTAAGTCCCATAGTGCTCAGAACCATTTGAACCATTTTTGAATAACATCGGGGAGAGGGTACAACCCTGTCTTACTCCCTTCCCAACCACTGCTTCCCTTTCGTGTCCCTCGAATCTTAGAACTACCATCTGGTTTCTGTACAAATTGTAAATAGCCTTTCGCTCCTTGTATTTTACTCCTGCCACCTCGTTATCATTGTCATATACTCTGTCTCTCACTATCATTGGGTTTCGGGCACTTCCTCTTTCTCTTTATTCTCCTCCACCCCACCTCCTCACTGCCCTTGTCTCCTTCATTATTTTCCTAGCACTACTCTCTGTCAACTACGTTCCACAGCCACTGTGTTCCTCTCATACACTCACACTGCCATTGTATCCTTCGCTCTTTCTATAACGCAACCACTACTGCCTTCCAGTATTTACTACTTTTCCGTCTCTACGCCACGTCGCTGTCTCTCTCAGCATAAAAAAACCGAAAATATGTTCGCAACCGAAATTTTTAATGGTACGGAGGAAGGTAGAACGAGGCAGCTGGTACCTCACCTTTCAGTCAGAGTCTTCTAAATAAACAGAAACATATTCGCATTTCTTCTGCAACGACAGGAGCATTTTTTCGCTGGTTCGCTTCTTTTCCCTGCTGCAGCAGGGCATGTAACTCATGTGGAATGAACTATATTGGTCAGTAAAATTTAGATAGTGTACTTACGTGAAACTGAAATAATGCAAAACTAATTTTGCACCTCAGACCGGATTTTACGTTGAAAAAGCTCTGCATATGTCTCAGTACTACAACAGGAACTCCGAGATGATAACGGAGACACTTTACAACCTATTTCTCCGTGCTATGTCTCTTTATAAACTACGTTTTCGCCTCAGTCCGAATTTTACGTGTGCAAGTAGGGTAAATCTGATCATCCGGATCTGGAAAACTGATAAATATGAAGAAAATTATTACTGTTGTTCAAGATAGCGATCTTAAGAATCAGCTGTTCGGTTTTGGTACACAAGTAACGAGTTTTTTGGGTGTTTCTCGATAACAGATGGTTTCTGAAAACCGGAAGATGACTCTTCTAAATAAATGCCTAGAGAATATCCGTTAAAATATAAGCGATTTGCTGCGAATATTTATTGTTTGGCTTTCGCCTCATATCGGGTTTTACGTGTAAAAGAAGGGTAATTTTGAAACTCAGTATCTTGGAAATGGATAAAGATAACAAGAAAATTTTCAAGTTTGCTCGAGATCGGGCGCTTAGGAATATATCGTGATAATTTCAGCCATTTTTTGTGCTTAGCCGTCGTGAACTCATCAGCTATGTTTAGGTCTGCTGGTGACGGCGAAGATACATTAAAAAAACACTTTTGTGGCGTATTCCGAGGAACCGCCCGTGAACTAATGGTGTTCCCATAATCTCGCCAAGCCCATAGTAGACGACATCAACAGAACCAACCGATTTTCTTCATTTTCCTAACTGGGATAGTGACCCTAAGACGATCCTTCTGTTGGGTAACAAACGGTTTCTAGCCCATGTGCTAACCAAACCACCTGACACTACGTATTCATCACCAACAGAAGCCGTGGTATGAACACAGGAAAATCCAGTTTCTGCATGCTGCCTTTTGGAACATATTAGGTACGCATTCTGGTGGTTTGTAAGTAGCACGTAAGTTTCAAGAGATTGTCAGGAATGATTAACGAATCTAGACATGCAACTTGTAATAAAACTATTTATAGTGAGACAAATGTACTAACCAAACTTGGATAATATGAAATGACCGATTCCCAAGTTGTAGACTCAAAACCAAGAAATCCGCTACCATAAATATACACGAAAAAGGATGAAAGTCAACATTTACAAACACTTTATGTAATTACTATGATGATTACGGACTTTTTAAGGAATATAAGCGATTATAACCAATTGTTTTTCTTTATTTTCATATCAGATGTTCCAAAGAGAATTTTGAAGGAATAGATCGATATTTATAGGTAAATCTTCGTTGTAGTTCAGTAGGAGTTGGGATTACGAGTTTGGAATACAACTAATAAACTAATCAGTGTACATATTATTTAAGAAAATGAAGCCGAGCATCCTATAGACCGCTACACAAAATTGCATTTCAAAATCTAGCATGGACAGGAATTAAGAGCCTACAACTTTCATCAACGACGAAGAATAATAATAGATGAGTACTAAGAAAACTGTTTACTTAAATTCTAATAGTATGTCACTATCTCAGAGTACCAAGTGTTGTGAAATTGTGACCAGCCACCGGAATTTAAATTTACTTCAAAATTAATGAACCGACTTTGAGTTATAAGAGTGTGATGACGGTTAGAAGTTGTAGCAATGGTTATGTTCTGATTAAGCAGACAGTTTGGATACCACATTCAGTCTGTCTGCTATGTTCCTGATACTTGTCGTCGCATCCTCTTCCATTGCATGGAATGCGGCCTCTTCAAAATCGGATGTGCAGCTCCGTTGTGGATCACCACAGGGAGTGAGAAGGTCTCTGGTGGCATGGAAACCACTCCGTATACAGCTAATTAGCAGCCCTCTCATTGCACCAAACTTCGCCGAACAACAGTATTATATCGGAATATTTTGCAAATTTGTAGTACAGCATGATCAACAGCATCAAGCCAAAAATGAAATGTAGGTACTACTTGCATTCCCTACTGTAGTGAATGGTTACTACTGGGCAGTAGTACAGTATTACCAAAGACCACAAGCACAACAGCAGGTACAAAGCTCTGTCGGCGGACCACAGACCCCGCTGAATGACAGGTCAACAAACCTGTAGTGGGCATGGAACTTCAGGTGATCGATGAGTGACGTACATAATACCCCAATCAGTGACGCCGAAAATGAGGGCGATTTGAATATGTGATGTGGTATTTTTTATGTAGATGGAAAAAGTAACTTTTGCACACATGAATTCCTATGCTGATCTAAACCGTTTTGGTCCCCACCGCAAGTCATTAACATCTGGGAAAGGAACTTAGCTACGGTTTATATAAGGACCACGAATAACTTGAGACCTTGACTGAAAGACATGGAGATGCCGTTTATAGTTGTGAGACACCGTTGTCAGTACATGGCTGTTTGGAAGAGGACTCGGTAGGGCGATCTAGTTGGCCGCCTGGTCGAATTACGCAGTATCCACTTTTGTGGAGTATTCGGATGTGGCAGTGAAAGTGAAGGCTCCCATACTCATCATTAAGGCTCTGATCGGCACTAATGACCACCACAACGGTGGATCACCGTATTGTGCACCTAGCACATCATAACCACATCCGCTACTACCACCCGAGAGCAAGTAATCGTCTCCGTGCAAAATTCTGGTCTATTAGTAAAAAAAAAAATGTTCAAATGTGTGTGAAATCTTATGGGACTTCAACTGCTAAGGTCATCAGTCCCTAAGCTTATACAATACTTAACCTAAATTATCCTAAGGACAAACACACACACTCATGCCCGAGGGAGGACTCGAATCTCCGCCGGGACCAGCCGTACAGTCCATGACTGCAGCGCCTCAGACCGCTCGGCTAATCCCGCGCGGCCTTTTAGTCAGGAACTTGGCAACCAGACCAGGGAATAACCGTCCTCTGCGTAGGCTGCTGATAACACCACAACCCAAAAACTTTATCTGGAGTAGTGCTGTGACCAGGAACCATCAACAGCTGATGAAAGGTGGCGCTTAGTGTTCAGTGATGAATCACTGTTCTGCACTACTCTGGAAGCCTTCGTCGGTGACTAGAGAAGCAACCTATGGGGAGGTTCCTTTCTTCCCTTCGAAGAGACACAACGGTGTTATTCATGGCGTCATGATGTAGAGAGATATTGGGTATGACTTCGAATTGCGGCTGGTAATGATTCAGGGAACTCAAGGGCGTGTCGGTGTGTCATGGATATCCTGCTTGCTCATGGGACAGTATTGTGGAGCCATTTTTAAGGAGTACAATGCTTCTCCACATACCACATTTTCCGCTATGAACAGTCTGCCTGGCATTGATGTACTCTTGTGGCCACGAAGCTCCCCAGATCTATCTCCGAAAGAAGATATGTGGGCCCAACTCTGTCCGAGACAGTACTAATGATATGAAGAGCCAATTACAACGATAATGGGACAGTTTGCTTCAGGATGGGATATGTCGGACCGGAATGCATCAGTGCATGCTTCCAGGTCAGAGAAGGTGCAGTTTCATGTTCAGTGGGCCGATGCTGCCAAGTTCTTCGTTAATTTGACTCGATATACGGGGTGGGGCAAATAAAAGTGCCCCGGACATGTGGACGCGAATGTACGAATACAACCACACCCCGTGACGCGCAAACCACTCGTACGCCCGCCATGTGATCCACATTGGTTTAGAACGTAGTGCGGGCTGTCAGTGTGAGTGGAGCAGTGGAAAGGGGATGGCGATACTCACACGAGAGCAGCATGTGTTCATTGTGGAAAATTACGTTACAACATGATGGTACTTACAGTGGAGCAGCGGATGTTAATGTGGAAAGTTACGAAACAACAAATTCGGGGAAACGGTGTGGTCAGTTGTTTGCTGAGAAGTTTAATGGTGTCAAAGTGCCAGAAGAGGGTGCCGTGGAACGCTTTACCCGAAGACGGAATCAGAAACGATCTGTTTTGAACAAGTCAAACACATTCCGAAACGTGCCCACACGCCAGAAACTGTGCCTGTAGTTCACTGTAAAATCCTTCAGAGTCCTAACAAATCAACCCGACGCCTGTCACAAGAGACTGGCTTATCATGTCGAATACTCCACCTGCACCTGCACATGCATTAAAACCAGCAGATGCTCCTCAAAGCCTCCAATTTGGTGAGTGGCTGTTCACTGAGATAACAATGAGGCTTGGACGTTGATCTGTTCTTTATGTCTAATGAAGTCTGGTTTCACCTGAGTGGTTGAATCAACTCACAGAATACAGGTTCTGGGCAGCAGAGAATCTGCGTAACTTCCACGAAACACCGTTGAATTATCAGAAGGTTGAGGTCTGGCGTACAATGCCTGCACGCCGCATTATTGGTCCCACCTTCTTTCATCAGACGCTGACTCCGGAGCAAAACATTACCAACACTTTGAAACGATTTGTGGCAACACTAACGAAGGACGAAAGACCAACAGTTATACCCAATAGGATGAAGCAACTGCCACACAGCCGGCCGAACTTCACTCCTGACAGATTTGTCAGCAGAGGTCAGTCTGGTCGCGGCCCCTACTGGCCAACCTGATCACCTGATATGTCAGTGTGCGATTACTTCGTCTAGTATATGGCAACAGCCCTCATAGTCTTCAAGAACTCCAGCAGAACATTTTGGATGAGAGAGCAGCAATTCCAGCAGTCCAGCTTCAATCCGCCTTCAGCAACGTGCCGACCAGGGCCCAGAAGTGCCAAGAGATGAATGGTGGCCACTTTCAACATGTACATCTACATCTACGTCTACATGGATACTCTGCAAATCACATTTAAGTGCCTTGCAGAGGGTTAATCGAACCACCTTCACAATTCTCTATTATTCCAATCTCGTATAGGGCGGGGGAAGTATGAACACCTGTATCTTTCCGTACGAACTCTGATTTCCCTTATTTTATCTTGGTGATCGTTCCTCCCTATGTAAGTCGGTGTCAAGAAAATATTTTCCCATTCGAAGGAGAAAGTTGGTGATTGGAATTCCGTGGGAAGATTCCGTCGCAACGAAAAACGCCTTTCTTTTAATGATGTCCATCCCAAATCCTGTATCATTTCTGTGAAATTCTCTCCCATATTTCGCGATAATACAAAACGTGCTGCCTTTCTTTGAACTTTTTCGATGTACTCAGTCAGTCGTATCTGGTAAGGATCCCACACCGCGCAACAGTATTCTAAAAGTGTACGGCCAAGCGTAGGGTAGGCAGTCTCCTTAGTAGGTCTGTTACATTTTCTAAGTGTTCTGCCAATAAAATGCAGTCTTTGGTTAGCCTTCAAATGGCTCTGAGCACTATGCGACTTAACTTCTGAGGTCATGAGTCGCCTAGAACTTAGAACTAATTAAACCTAACCAACCTAAGGACATCACACACATCAATGCCCGAGGCAGGATTCGAACCTGCGATCTTAGCGGTCTCGCGGTTCCAGACTGTAGCGCCTAGAACCGCACGGCCACCCCAGCCAGCTGATTAGCCTTCCCCACAACATTTTCTGTGTATTCCTTCCAATTTAAATTGTTCATAATTGTAATACCTAGGTATTTAGTTGAATTTACGGCTTTTGTAGTCAGCTCTAGTCAGGTTAATACTGTATTTCCTTTCCTCTTCTATGTTTCTCTGTACCTTGGAACTCTGTTCTCCACGCCACTTTTATTTGTCCCACCCTGTTTCGCCGGCCGGGGTGGCCAAGCGGTTAAAGGCGCTACAGTCTGGAACCACGCGACCACTACGGTCGCAGGTTCGAATCCTGCCTCGGGCATGGATGTGTGTGATGTCCTTAGGTTAGTTAGGTTTAAGTAGTTCTAAGTTCTAGGGGACTGATGACCTTAGAAGTTAAGTCCCATAGTGCTCAGAGCCATTTGAACCACCCTGTTTCACTGAAATATCACTCCTGGGTGCTTCCCCTTTTTACCAGCATTGTATTTGTGTATAAAATGCTGTGTGCCAGTTCCGTAGTGAGTAACCAATTTAAGACTACAAATCTTAAAATTCACACAGGTTAAGTGTGTCAGTTATTGTGTTCCTACCGTTGCAGCTATAGTTTCTCTTTAATCATCCAAATGAGCCGAGGAGAATACCCAAAGTCGAGGACGCGGCACGGCACTCGGGCTTTCTGCTGAATGGGGGAGGAAGCGGCGTGGCCCTCGTATGTCACAGCCCGCAGCGCGCGCTTTTATCCTCGCCGCCGGGGACACGTGTCTCGCGAGTAGGACTGACGGCGCGCCTAAAAAGAGCGACTCCGAGGCAGTGGTCGGCCCGCCTATTAATCACGTGTCGGCCACGCGCTGCTAGCAGCCGGGTGGCGCCTCCCCCCACGCCACGGCACACAGCACGGCACAGCAGCGGCAGGCACGGAAGGGCGCGAACGCTGCCGCCCCGAGGCGCGTACAAACTAGGCCAACGAACGACGGCCGAACGTTGGTCGCCAATGCAGTGGCATACGGCTTATTATCCATCTACATCTACATCTACATCTACATTTATACTCCGCAAGCCACCCAATGGTGTGTGGCGGAGGGCACTTTACGTGCCACTGTCATTACCTCCCTTTTCTGTTCCAGTCGCGTATTGTTTGCGGGAAGAACGACTGTCTGAAAGCGTCCGTGCGCGCTCGAATCTCTCTTATTTTACATTCGTGATCTCCTCGGGAGGTATAAGTAGGGGGAAACAATATATTCGATACCTCATCCAGAAACGCACCCTCTCGAAACCTGGACAGCAAGCTACACCGCGATGCAGAGCGCCTCTCTTGCAGAGTCTGCCACTTGAGTTTGCTAAACATCTCCGTAACGCTATCACGCCTACCAAATAACCCTGTGACGAAACGCGCCGCTCTTCTTTGGATCTTCTCTAGCTCCTCCGTCAACCAGATCTGGTACGGATCCCACACTGATCAGCAGTACTCAAGTATAGGTCGAACGAGTGTTTTGTAAGCCACCTCCTTTGTTGATGGACTACATTTTCTAAGGAATGAATCTCAACCTGGTACCCGCCTTACCAACAATTAATTTTATATGATCATTCCACTTCAAATCGTTCCGCACGCATACTCCCAGATATTTTACAGAAGTAACTGCTACCAGTGTTTGTTCCGCTATCATGTAATCATACAACAAAGGATCCTTCTTTCTATGTATTCGCAATACATTACATTTGTCTATGTTAAGGGTCAGTTGCCACTCCCTGCACCAAGTGCCTATCCGCTGCATATCTTCCTGCATTTCGCTACAATTTTCTAATGCTGCAACTTCTCTGTATACTACAGCATCATCCGCGAAAAGCCACATGGAACTTCCGACACTATCTACTAGGTCATTTATATATATTGTGAAAAGCAATGGTCCCATAACACTCCCATGTGGCACGCCAGAGGTTACTTTAACGTCTGTCCATTAATAACAACATGCTGTATTCTGTTTGCTAAAAATTCTTCAATCCAGTCACACAGCTGGTCTGATATTCCGTAGGCTCTTACTTTGTTTATCAGGCGACAGTGCGGAACTGCATCGAACGCCTTCCGGAAGTCAAGGAAAATAGCATCTACCTGGGAGCCTGTATCTAATATTCTCTGGGTCTCATGAACAAATAAAGCGAGTTGGGTCTCACACGATCGCTGTTTCCGGAATCCATGTTGATTCCTACAGAGTAGACTTTGTGTTTCCAAAAACGACATGATACTCGAGCAAAAAACATGTTCTAAAGTTCAACAACAGATCGACGTCAGAGATATAGG